>NC_063345.1:66142582-66159344 GCF_021869965.1 Rhincodon typus
CTAGTGTTAGATTTTGTGGATTCGTGATCACCATTACCAAGTATAAGCAATCACCTACGCTCGGTTCGCAATAAACAACTGCACCTCCCAGTCGCGAACCATTTCAACTCCCCCTCCCATTCCTCAGACGACATGTCCATGCTGGGCCTCCTGCAGTGCCACAACGATGCCACCCGAAGGTTGCAGGAACAGCAACTCACATTTCGCTTGGGAACCCTGCAACTCAATGGTATCAATGTGGATTTCACAAGCTTCAAAATCTCCCCTCCTCCTACCGCATCCCAAAACCAGCCCAGCTCGTCCCCGCCTCCCTAACCTGTTCTTCCTCCCACCTATCCCCTCCTCCCACCTCAAGCCGCACCCCCATCTCCTACCTACTAACCTCATCCCACCCCCTTGACCTGTCCATCCTCCCTGGACTGACCTATCCCCTCCCTAACTCCCCACCTACTCTCACCTTTACTGGCTCCATCCCCGCCTCTTCGACCTGTCTGTTTCCTCTCCACCTATCTTCTCCTCTATCCATCTTCTATCCGCCTCCCCCTCTCTCCCTATTTATTTCAGAACCCCCTTCCCCTCCCCCATTTCTGATGAAGGGTCTTGGCCCGAAACGTCAGCCTTTCTGCTCCTATGATGCTGCTTGGCCTGCTGTGTTCATGCAGCTCTGCACCTTGTTGTCTCATAAGCAATCGATTGTTCATAAGCAATTTGCAGGTGGCTTATTGAGTTTGTTAAGAAGTTGCAGTTTTAGATATGATGCATTATTTCCTTAAATAAAGAAAGGAAATATATGATTGATGATAAATGAGAAGGCTTTACTGATCCCAAAGCTGTTCAGTAAATTGAAGAAATACAGGCATTGGACGCCTACAGTTTGGACTGTTTGTCTCCAGTAGTTCATAGTCTTTCACGGTAACAGTCTGCTCTGCCCTCAGGCTGATTAGGGAAACTCCTGGTCTTCTTCCAAGAAGGTGATGGTTGTATCCCTGAACCCTCTTGACCTCACTTCCTGCTTATTCTTGTTAGTGAATGTTATTTTTGGGGCTGACAGACTATATTGCCACTTGTCCAAATCCTCTTAGCTAGTGACCATGAAATAGCTAAGCATGATTTCAGGATAATCATTGTCCCCTTGCCTACCTTTATCTGAAAGTTTGCTTTCATTCTGCAAACAAAATGCCTTACCTTACCAAATACTGGCTGGTTAACATGGTACATATGACACCAAATAAATCTTTGATATGAGTTCAATGGAAAATTGTATCCTAAGTGATCCTGGGGATTGTTGTAGCTTTTTTTGTGCCTTCCTTTTATCTTTATTCAGTAGAAATTTGTTTATGTTTGGGAAACTTTGTTATTGCAGTAATAAAATCTCAAGCTACGCAGAAAATTCCATTTTATAGAGGTCCCAAAATTCCAACGCTAGGGTACAAGTGATGGTTCTATGTTAATTGAGGGTAATTGGGTGAGAACGTGACTGCATATATTTACTTGGATAACAAGTAATCAGTGGGGTTGGAGTTGGGTGCTGTGAGTTTGATAGAATTCTGATTAGAAAAGCACATAAAAACCGAAAGAACTGTGGATGCTGTAAATCAGGAACAAAAACAGAAGTTGCTGGAAAAGCTCAGCAGGTCTGGCAGCATCTGTGAAGAAAAAATCAGAGTTGACGTTTCGGGTCCGGTGACCATTCCTCAGAACTTCATTGTCAGTCCTGGTGTTTGACCAAGTATATGCTAGAAAAACACATGCCTGGACTTTTGTTGAACCAACTTTTGTGCTGAGCAGTGGAAACAGGATGGTTAACTATTTGTAAGTCAACGATTAAAAACCAAGCATTACTTGAACCAACAAGTGGAGAAAATTTCAGAGAGATGGTTGAATCAAAATCTGAAGTATTGGGCTGTGTTTACCCACACCTGTTTTCTGAATGTGAATCTTATGGAAAAACCATGTGGACCTGCTTTACTTCTTTACCAAAGAGGAAATGAAACATAGCCATGGCATTTTACCTACCATACAAAAACGGGATAAGAAACAAACTTTTATCAGAAATGCAAACTGATGATTGAGCTCAAATGAAGATTTGAACAAACTATTAACTTGCATGGATAAAATTATCAAAAAGACAATTTATTAACTGCTTATGAAGTGGGGTCAGATTTTGACAAAGTCAGAAAGTGAAGTATATTCGTTGGAAGAATACGTAATGGAATTCAATAAATTGTATGCCAGACTGCAGAAATACCAACTGGAAATTTCCCAATCTGTGCTGCATTTAAGTACTTAGACTGTGCCAAATTATTGAGTTTAGACAGATTTCAAATTTTGATGGAAGTTAAGCAAGAAGCACACGAAAGCATTCCTCTCCAGCAGCATTTGTGGTGAAAAGGGGTCAATTGGCCATACCATAGAAATGGAACACAATGCTTACAGGCTGGTGAGGCTATCTAGATTTAGTTTGCAGACAACAATACAAAATAACTTAGCAAGCTAAAATGAGGACAGAACCATTTTCAACAATTTTATCAAATGAGAATTTGGAACATAGATTAAAAGAATGAACTGCAGAACTACCTAGGGTTTACTCAGTTGATACAAGGTGTGATTCAACGTACCATGACACCATGAATTTGTCCAAACAGTAAAAGGTCATTCAAAACTAATCACAAAATGGAAGATTCTGAGGAAGCAGACAGAGATATGAATTAAGGAGATGGGAATGGAATTGGTCTCGAGACATTTCAGCCTAATGATGAATGTTGTTAGCAGAACCTTTCCATAATATGGTATTAAAAAGTGGATGCACATCTGCACTGTGTGGAATAGTCTGGTTAAAATGCTACCTAGACACTCTGAATAATAAGGATCAGAACAAAGTTAAGGAATTTGAGTGTTTCAGATATAGAGACAATAGCATACTAAAATCTTTAAAAAAACTAGTAAAATAACCAGAATAGAACATTTTATTAGTATGGATGTTCTGGACAGTGAAATACTCTTGTTATTAAGTATACCATCAATGAAAAAAAAACACAAATGAAACAGGATATGGAAAATGACAAAGCTTTTATATTCAGGAGATCTGTGAATTTGTAATTTCCACAATTATAACACTATTGTATTCCTTTAATGGAACACCATTTCTCTGCCAAAGAAACTAAAGTACCATTATTGATATCAAGTGGCTTTTAAGTACACTGAATTGGAATTTAGGCAAAATGATTTCAGCATTGTTTGCATCAACAATCTTACTTGGTAAATATTACTCCCATTGAACTTACTCAAAGTAGGTTCTTGTAAAAAGGTGCAGCAGCTTCAGAAACTGAAATGGAGAAACTGCAAAGTCTAATTGGATAGCTGAATTGGTTTGGCACCTGAACAAAGCAAGATGCCAGTTTTGAAGTCTCGGGATTGGGTACGGCTGTGAAAAGTGTTGCTGTTTGGCTTGAGAAGCTAAAAAGGATTAGAGGAGTCGTTTGAAAATGAAGGAGCAAATTACTGCAGATGCTGGAATCTGTACTGAAAACAAAAACTGCTGGAGATCACAGCGAGTCAGGCAGCATACATGTAGAGAAAGCAAGCTAACGTTTCGAGTCTAGATGACTCTGATGAGTCTCCATCAGAATCATCTAGGCTCGAAACATTAGCTTGCTTTCTCTCCATAGATGCTGCTGACCCACTGTGATCTCCAGCAGTTTTTGTTTTCATTAGTTTAAAAGTGAAGTACTTTAGCAGCTCTCATTGAGGCAGTAAATATGGCATTTTTCTTAGAAAAAATATTGGAAAAAGTTAGAAAAAGGAATTCAGCAACAATTGCCATTGAGTACTATATTGATAATAAGTCCCTCCGGCGTAACTTATACAAAATGTGTGAATGAGAAAAAGACTGAGAATTAATATTGCAGTTTTAAAGCAAGTGCTGGAGAACAGAGAAACCTCTACATTGAAATGGATGCTTAACATCAGACAACTATCTGATGGTTTTATGACGAAAAGAACAACTTCAAACGAGCTATTAGAAGTACTGAAATAAAGGACTTTGGAACTTTAATGAGAGAGAAATATGGATCCTTCCGGAACCATTTTATATCTCTGTTAACGAGTCAAATTTTCAATGGTGTAATTGTCTTTTTGGTCTTGTTTTTGCAGGGGCGTTGCACTCGGGAAAACTGCAAATATCTCCATCCGCCCCCACACTTGAAAACACAGCTGGAGATCAATGGACGGAACAACCTGATCCAGCAGAAGACTGCTGCAGCCATGCTTGCACAACAAATGCAGTTCATGCTGCCAGGCACGCAGCTGCAGCCAATGGTGAGCACTGGCTGCATCACATGACCTTTCCATCTCCAAGACCAGCTACTTTCACCTCCGTAATGATGTCCAAATATGCCTCTGTCTCAGCTTTTTTGTTGCTGAAACCCTCATCCATGCCTTTGCTACCTGTAGGCAAGACTATTTCAGTACTCTGGTCACCTCCCGTTCTTCCAACATCAATAAACTTGAACTTATCCAAAACTCTATGTTCTAACTTGCTCTCATACATCACCTCTGTTGTTGCTGATCTGTCTGATATGCCTTAATATTGAAATTCTCTTCTTTATTTTCAAATCCCTCCACTATTCCCATATTCATAACTTCCTATTCTTTTGTCTAATTCCTCTTTCCTTCATTCCATGCCTTTAGCTCCCTTGTTTCCAAGATCTGGAATCCTTACCCCAAACCCCTCTGCCTCTCTACTTTGTCTGCCTTTTACCTTTCATACAAAAATGAATAGTGCCAAAAGTCTGGTAGGCAGCTATATAATGTCCAGGATAATGTGTCCGGGCCATCACAAACCAGTTAGCTTAATGTCAATCATGGGAAAGACAGTTAGAACTTGAATTAAAACTGAAATACTGAAGAATTCAAACCAGACTTAAAACATTAACTCTGTTTCTCTTTCCATGGACACTGCTAAACCTGCTGAGTTTCTGCAGTATTCTCTGTTTGTTTATGGGTTAAGGATATCTGTTCAGACTAAGAAAAGGTAGGAATGGGGGTTTCTACGTGGGCCACTGAGGGTCACCGCTCATAATAAACAATTTGGACTTGGAAATTGGAAGGGCAATTTCCGAATTTTCAGATGTCACCAAATTGAGAGTTTATGTAATGCTGAGGATGAATCCAGCAACATACAAAAGGGACCATTAATAAACTAGCAGGAGGTGCTAATTTGCAGATTTACTTCAGTATAGATAATGTTTTGGTGCTGCATTTTGACGAGAACAATAAGGACCTCGCTTATTTCTTGGAAAACAATCTAAATGGGCCAAAAGAGGAAAGGTGTCTGGGAGTATATATAGAGAAGTCATTTAAAACAGTGACACAATAGGACCATTTTTTTAAAAAATGCAAAGAAAGTTCTTGTGTTTATTTTTAGAGTAGATTTGCAAAGCTGAGAAATTATGTTTAACATACATTGAATCTTGAGTATACTGTGCTTTGTTCTGTTCTTATTACAAGTGATGTAGGGACATTAGAGAAGATGCAAAGAAAAAAGTTCACATGGATTAGTGCCACTGATTTGCAGTTTTGCAAAATAATACACCATAACTTTGAAGATCACAAGGTACGCCAGAGATCCTTTGATCAATCATCATTCAACTTTTTATGTTTCTGTAATGCTGTATCTCCACTGATTCCGTATTACACAGGATAACCACACCTCAAAAGTACTTAATTGGCTATAAAGTATTTTGACTGTCCTGAAAAGTAACAGTTGCTATATAAATACAATTTCTCCCTATTTCTTTTCTTCTGGTTAAGCTGGAATTTTCCACTAACCCTTATTGAAGAGCATTACCGTAATTTTCTACAGTGCAGGTTAGCTTTTGAGGCGATAGCATGTGGAAACTCAACTGGTCAGTATGTGTGAGGCAGTTTGGATGTGCTGGTCAGCCTAGATTTCGCATACGGTGAGAATACTTCTATTTGCTTTGTTATCACAGTTGATCAGGAGAATTCAGGAAGCCTTCAAGGACTTAAAAATGTAGATGTAATAACCATTCCCCGTCTTCAGAGGTTCTCAATGAGGCCTTTTGGGAAAGGTAGAATTTTAAATAAGTTCCACTGATAATATTTAATCCTGGATCATTTTGGAATACAAAGAGGCCACGATATGTTTCGGCTGCAAATTCCTTAAACGTGTGTTGAAACTGTTTATGGCAAGGCCGATGATTGAGGTACATTGTGACAGACATCAGGGTGAGGGTGGTCTCTTGAACTATTTTAGATTACCTAAGGAGTGGATTTGGAGGGAAATTTCCCAGATTTTTGACCCTGATTGTTCTGGAATTTTACTTGTTATTTTCTGCCTCTCCCAAGAGATCCATATGATGGATGTGTCTCTTCCATGATGTATAATACACTGTTGGGGGTTATTTACCTCAGTTGGCTGGACTGTTAGTTTGCACAGCAGTGTGATGCCAGCAGCGTGGGTTGAATCCCCACTCTGGCTGTGGTTATCATGAAGGACTCTCCTTCTCAACCTCTCCCCTTGTCTGCGGTATGGTGATCCTCAGGTTAAATCACCACCAGTCGTCTCTCTCTCTAATAAGAGAACAGCCCTACCGTCTGGTAAGACTATGGCGACTTGATAATACACTGTAAGTAGATGCAGTTGGCCAATGGGCTGTTCCCTTTCTGTTGTAGTAAATCTGTATGTAATATAACATCCAAGTTCTGACATGCTGTGAGTGCATTTTCTTTTTATCTTTATCCACAGACTACATTTCCTGTAACTCCATCTTTAGCAACAAATCATACAATGGGTCTTAATCCCTATCTGAGTCACATGACCCATGGGATGGGACTGGTTCCGACAGAACTCCTGCCAAACACGCCAGTCCTGGTGTCAGGGAATCCCACAGTTACAGTCCAAGGAAACACAGCGTCACAGAAACTAATGCGGACAGATAAATTGGAGGTATCAATAGTTATATACATGTGTGTGCATTTCCTGTATATATGCAATAAAGTGATTAACTTCCTTCTAAACACTTTTTACAGTTGTGAGAACAATTTACCACAATTCCATGTCTGTGCAATTTTTGTTAACATCTTCCATTATAGTTTCCGGTGTCAAAATTTATAATTGTGATTTTAAACTATTCTGGTAATGTTTAGTAATGTTACTGGATTTGCAATATGGAGGAATTCAACAAAATGAGTTAAAATCTCACCTTGGCAGTTGGGGAATTTTAATTCCAGTAGATTAAATAAAATGGAATATAAAGCTAATATTAGTAATTGTGAAACTAGAGATTGTTAGTCCACTAATGTGAACCTTAGTGGTTCTGGCCTACTTGTGACTGTTGACCCATAGCAATGTTTTTGACTGCTGACTGCCCTCTGAAAAGATGTAGCAAACCACTGAATTGGCTCAAGGGCAATTAATGATGAACTATAAATTTTGCCTTGTGAATTAATAAATAGAAGTTGCTGATGTAAAATTGCCGAACTATAATTACACCATCCTACCATCAGAGGCCACTATCGACCAAGAATTTGGCCAAAAGAAGCTCCTATTCCATCACCATGTCTTTACTGGGAATTGTGCATGAAATCACATTTGTGCACTGTTTGTACCACATCTCCAATGCAAGAGCAGGAGTTCATAGAGTTGTATAGCATGGAAACAGACCCTTTGGTCCAACATGTCCATGCTGACCAGACATCCTAAATTAATCTAGTCCCATTTGCTAGCATTTGACCTATATTCCAATAAATGCTTCCTGTTCACGTACCCATCCAGATGCCTTTTAAATGTAATTATACCAGCCTTCAACAACACCTCCAGCTGCTCATTCCATACATGCAGCACCCTGTGCATGAAAAAGTTGCCCCTTGGATCCCTTTTAAATCTTTCCCCTCTCATCATAAACCTATGCCCTCTAGTTTCAGACTCCACTACCCTGGGGAAAAGACCTTCACCCTATACATGATTTTATAAACCTCTGTAAGGTCATCCCTCAGCCTCCGACACTCCACGGAAAATAGCCCAGCCTTTTCAGCCTCTTCCTATAGCTCATAGCCTCCAATCCTGGCAATATCCTTGTAAATCTTCTCTGAATCCTCTCAAGTTTGACAGCATCTTTCCTATAGCAGGGAGACCAGAAGTGAATGCAGTATTTCAAAAGTGGCCTAACCGATGTCCGGTACAATCGCAATATGACCTCCCAACTCCAATACTCGATGCACTGATCAATAAAGGCAAGCATACCAAACATCATCTTCACTACCCTGTGTACCTGCGATTCCACTTTCAAGGAATTATGAACCTGCACCCCCAGGTTTCTTTGTTCGGCAATACTCCCCAGGACCTTACCATTAACTTTATAAGTCTTGCCCTGTTTTGCCTCACAAAATGCAACACCTCATAGTTATCTAAACTAACTCCATCTGCCACTCCTCAGCCCATTTGCCCATCAGATCAAGATCCCATTGTACTTCGAGGTAACCTTCTTCATTGTCCACTTGCCACTAATTTTGGTGTCAAATGCAAACTTACGAACCATACCTCCTGTATTCACATCCAAATCATTTATATAAATGACAAAAAGCACTAGTCCTTGCAGCACACCGCTAGTCTCAGGCCTCCCGTCTGAAAAGCAACCCTTCACCACCATCCTCTACCCCTTACCTTTGAGCCAATTCTATATCCAGTTGGCTAGCTCTCCTTGTATTCCATGTGATCTAACTTTGCTAACCAGTTTACCATGTGGAACCTTGTTGAATGCCTTGCTGAAGTCCACATAGACAACGTCCACCACTCTGCCTTCTTCAATTCCCTTCGTCACTTCTTCAAAAAACTCAATCAAGTCAGTGAGACATGATTTCCCATGTACAAAGCCATGTTGTTTATCCCTAATCAGTCCTTGATGGTGTAATTATAGTAATTATACATGTAAATCCTGTCCCTCAGGATCCCCTCCAACAACCTGCCCACCACTGACATTAGTCTCACCAGTCTGTAGTTCCCTAGCTTTTCCTTACCACCTTTCTTAAATAATGGCACCGTGCTAGCCAACTTCTAGTCTTCTGGCACCTCACCCATGGCTATCAATGATACAAATGTCTCAGCAAAGGGCACAGAAATCACTTCCTTAGCTTCCCACAAAGTCCTGGGGTACATCTGATCTGGTCCTGGGGATTTTTCCATCTTTATATTCATCTCCAGTGGGCTTTTACATTGAACGATGTGGTACTAGTTGATACACAGTGATTGGGAAGGAAATTCCAGATGTTTTACCCAGTGCAGTGAGATGCAGCGCCACATAAGGGGTTTTGACAACAGAGCGATATCGTCATTGGACTAGTAATTGAGAGGCTAAGGTTAATTTTGTGGGGACACAGGTTAAAATCTCACAATGGCAGCTTGTTAACTTTTGATTCCATTAATAAAATTAGGAATTGAAAGCTAGCATTAGTGATGATGACCAGAGACATAATTGATGATCATAAAAAAAGCTCATATCTAATGCCGAAGGAAGTCTGCCATCCTTAACTGGTCTGGCCTACTTGTGACTCCACAGCAATGAGGCTGACCCCCAACCTCCCCCTGCAAAGTCCCAACAAGCCACTCAGTTCGAGGGATGGGCAACAAATACTGGCCTTATCAGTAAAACCCATATCCTATCAAAAAATATATTTTTAAAAATGGGTAAGTCCGGATGATTTGTGACTTGGAGAGAAACTTGGAGATGATGGTGTTCCAACAAACAGTATTGTTCTTATTTTTCTTGCAGAATTGTAGAGTTAGGACATGCTATCTAAATAAGTTTGATACTTATTATAGTGTAAATTGTGGAAAGTGCAATACTCCTTGTTTTAATTTCAGTCCTTTGCATGTTTGCTTGCTGTAGAAAAAACCATGCTGCTAGGAAAACTCGTGATGTCCTGGAACAGTAAGATATATAATCTGCATTGGTCTCAGCTAGCAGTTATTATGAGGTGGGGAGAGGGGAGATAGTCCACTAAAATATATGAAAATCAGAGAAAAAAATGATATGCATACCCCTGTCATAGAGCCATCAAAGAGGCCAAGAAACAGCTCAGACACATTCAAAGTACTCTTGTATTCCTGCCTTTCAGTAAACACATAATAAAAGCAGCATTGACTCCTGATTCCTCATCGACCATGGATAAAGTGCAGCTGCAGAATCTTGTTGCAAAAAGCATTTTTTGTCCATCCCTAATTGTCCTTGATCTGAGTGGCTTGGCAGGCCATGCCAGAGAGCAGCCAGAAGCCAATCTCACTGTTGTAGATGTGGAGTCACATGTAAATCCTGGTGTTACGGGCTAGTGAAGCTACGAATAGAGAGCAAGTGCAGCTGAACACGTGGCTACAGTGCTGGTGTAGGACAAAGGGCTTCAGATATGTGCATCATTGGGATACCTGCTGGGGAAGGTGGGACCTGTACAAGAAGGATGGGTTGCACCTGAACAGGAGGGGCACCAATTTCCTGGTCAGGAGGTTTGCTAGAGCTCTTCGTGAGGGTTTAAACTAGTTTGGCAGGGTGATGGAAACCGGAGTTACGGATCAGGGAAAGGGGTAGCTGGTGTACAGGTAGATACAACATGCAGAGAGTCTGTGAGGAAGAATAGACAGTTGATATGGCAAAGTTGCAGTCAGTGTGACGGGTTAAAGTATGTCTGTTTTAACGCAAGAAGCTTCAGGAATAAGGGTGATGAACTTAAAGCATGGATCAGCACTTGGAGCTACAATGTTGTGGCCATTATGGAGAATTGGATAACACAGGGGCAGGAATGGTTGTTCGATGTTCCGGGGTTGAGATGTTTAAAAAAAAATAGGGAGATGGGGGAGTGGCATTGCTAATCAGGGATGATATCACAGCTGCAGAAAAGGAGGTTGTTGAGGAGGGTTTGTCTACTGAGTCATTATGGGTGGAAGTCAGAAACAGGAAAGGAGCAGTCACTTTATTGGGAGTTTTCTATAGACCCCCCAGTAGCAACAGAGACTCTGAGGAACAGATTGGGAGGCAGATTTTGGGAAGGTGCGGAAGTAATAGGGTTGTTGTCATGGGTGACTTCAACTTCCCTAATATATACTGGAACCTCCTAAGTGCAAATAGTTTGGATGGAGCAAATTTTATCAGGTGTGTCCAGGAAGGATTTCTGACTCAATATGTAGATAGGCCAACTAGAGGGGGAGGCCATATTGGATTTGGTGCTTGGCAACAAACCAGGCCAAGTGTCGGATCTCTCAGTGGGAGAGCATTTCAGTGATAGTGATCACAACTCCCTGACCTTTACTACAGTCATGGAGAGGGATAGGAGCAAACGGTATGTGAAAGTATTTAATTGGGGGAGGGGGAATTACAATGCTATTAGGCAAGAACTGCAGAGCTTAAATTGGGAACAGATGTTCTCAGGGAAATGCACAACAGAAATGTGGAGGTTGTTCAGGGAGCACTCGCTATGAGTACTAGATAGGTTTGTCCCACTGAGGCAAGGAAGAGCTGGTAAGGTGAAGGAACCTTGGATGACAAGACATATGGAACATCTAGTGAAGAGGAAGAAGGAAGCGTACTTAAGGTTGAGGAAGCAAGGATCGGACAGGGCTCTTGAGGGCTACAAGGTAGCCAGGAAGGGAGGTGATGGCCTAGTGGTATTATCGCTGGACTGTACATCCAGAGACCCAGATAATGTTCTGGGGACCTGGGTTTGAATCCCGCCACGGCAGATGGTGGAATTTGAACTCAATAAATATCTGGAATTAAGAGTCGAATGATGACCATGAATCCATTGTTGATTGTCGTAAAAACCCCTCTGGTTCACTAATGTCCTTTAGGGAAGGAAACTGCCATCCTTACCTGATCTGGCCTACATGTGACTCCGGACCCACAGCAATGTGGTTAACTCTAAACTGCCCTCTGTGCAATTAGGGATGGGCAACAAATGCTGCCTCGCCAGTGACGCCCACATCCCATGAATGAATTAAAAAACTGAAGAATGGACTTAGGAGAGCTAGAATGTGGTATGAAAAAGCCTTGGCGGTAGGATTAAGGAAAATCCCCAAGGCGTTCTATACTTATGTGAGGAACAAGAGGATGGCCAGAGTGAGGGTAGGGCCATTCAGGGATAGTGGCAGGAACTTGTGCGCGGAGTTGGAGGAGGTAGGGGAGGTCCTTAATGAATTCTTTGCTTCAGTATTCACCAGTGAGAGGGACCTTGACACTTGTGAAGACAGTGTGAAACCGCTGATATGCTCGAACAGGTTGATGTTAGGAAGGAGGATTGCTAGAAATTTTGAAAAACATGAGGATAGATAAGCCAGACAGGAAATACCCAAGGTTCCTACAGGAGGCGAGGGAAGAGATTGCTGCGCCTTTGGCGATGAACTTTGCGTCTTCACTGTCCACTGGAGTAGTACCAGATGATTGGGGGGTGGCAAATGTCATTCCCTTGTTCAAGAAAGGGAATAGGGATAATCCTGGGAATCACAGACCAGTCTTACTTCTGTGGTGGGCAAACTATTGGAGAGGATGCTGAGAGATAGTATTCATGATTACTTTGGAAAGCACAGTTCGATTAGAAATCGTCAGCATGGCTTTGTGAGGGGCAGGTCATGCCTCACAAGCTCAGAAATTTTATAAAAAAGACATTATCCACAACATTATTATTGTTCATGTGAGAAGGCCTGCTTCAGTTAGGGCAATACAGTGGCATGTTGGTTAGCTCTGCTGCCTCACAGCACCAGGGACCCAGAATTGATTCCAGCCTTGGGCAACTCCGTGCGGAGTTTGCATGTTCTCCTGGTTCGTTGTGGGTTTCCTCCGGGTGCTCGGGTTTCCTCCCACTGTCCAACGATTTGCAAGTTAGGTAGATTGGCCATGCTAAAAATTGCCCTGTAGTGTCAAGGAACATGCAGGTTAGGTGGGTTAGCCGTGGTAGCTTGATTGATTGATTTATTGTCACATGTAACAAAATATTGGAAAAGTTTTGTTTCCGAGCAGTACAGTCAGATCACAGCAAGCAAAGGATGTACAGATCAAAAAGAGTTAGAAGCATACAGGTTACATTGCAGGTTACATTATTTGAGGCTAGAGTCCATTCAATAGACTGATAATGGCTGGAAAAAAGTTCTTTCTGAGCTTGCTCGTGCATTTGTTCAGACTTCTGTATCTTCTGCTTGACAAAAGAGGTAGGTGTAGGAGGTCAGAACCAGGGTGCGATGGGTCTTTGATGATGTTGGCCACCTTTCTGCGGCAGCAAGTAATGTAAATAGAGCCCATGGATGGAAGGTTTGCTTCCGTGATGGTCTGAGCTGTGCATACCACCTTCTGTAGTTTCTTACCGTCCTGGGCAGAGCAGTTGCCATACTAGGCCATTATGCACCCAGACAGTATGCTTTCAATGGTGCATCGGTCGAAGTTGGTGAGGGACTTTATGGACATGCCAAATTTCCTGAGCTGGCTGAGGAAGAAGAGGCATGTTGTGCCTTCTTGACTATTGCATTTACATGGGAAGTCCAGGACAGGTCGTCAGTTATCGTCACTCTAAGGAACTTGATGCTGTTCACACTCTCCACCTCAGTTCTGTTGATGTAGATGAGGGCGAGTTCTCCTCCTTTCTTTCTGAATTCGATGATCAGTTCTTTAGTTTTGCCGACGTTGAGAGATGGTTTGTTTTCATTGCACCACGTCACCAAACCCTTATCTCCCTTCTGCTTTTTGAATCGTCGTTGTTAGATATCTGTCCCACTACAGTGGTGTGATCAGCGAACTTGTAGATGGCGTTCATTCGGAATTTGGCAATGCAGTCTAGGTGTACAGGGAGTACAATAGGGGGCTGAGGACGCATCCTTGGGGGGCTCCAGTGTTGAGTGTTACTGTGGAGGAGGTGCAGTTACCTATCCTCACTCATTGCGGTCTATGGGTCAGAAAGCTGAGGATCCAGTTGCTGAGGGCGGAGCTGAGACCAAGGTCATGCAGTTTTGAGATCAATCTGGAGGGGATAATAGTGTTGAAGGCGGAGCTGTAGTCAATGAGCAGGAGTCTGACGTAGGTGTCTTTGTTCTCTAGATGTTCCAGAGATGAGTGCAGGGCTAGGGATAAGCATCCTCTGTGGACCTGTTATGTTGGTAGGCAAATTGTAGGGGATCGTGGCAGGTTGATAAAAACCCTCCATGCGAGGCCTGGGGATGGGGGTATAGGTGGGATGTTCTTTGGAGGGAGGGTCGGTGCGGACTTGATGGGCCGAATCTTCTCTTTCTGCACTGTAGGAATTATATGATTCTGTACCAGACATAGTTAACTTGAGGACGTAGCCTGGACTTTCTGGACTGTGTCAAAGTGATGTAGCATATGCATGACATTTCATACCATCAAGTGTTCTCGTAACTGAGCATTCAGTCTCTAGAGAAAGGTACCAAATATAGCTGGCCTGTCTGTGCCACGTGGCAGGGATCTGTTACTGCAGAGTATTGGAACTGCCTGCAGCCTATCCTGCAGAGAGGCCATGGTGCTGGAGATATTGAAATGCAAAGCAAGTTACTCCAAATGCCCTAGAATATTTGGTTCAGTGAAGCTGTAATTGATATATCTGGTTCATCCATTCTGAGCATTAATGTTAACTGAACCAGGGTGATTGAAGAGCTTTCAGGCTCAGCTGATATAGAAACAGGATCAGCATTCCTGTTCTTTAAGTTTTTTTGTTGAAGCCACAGGAACTCCTACCTGCACACAACCCTCAAGGTCTAGGGTGTAATCCTTAATGAGCACTCAGTTAACTGATCTCAATAAATCCAGTGACAAAGTGTTACAAGGTCTACCTTGGTGCTTGTGGGCTATGGAAAGGAAGTAGCAGTTAGGTTCTCCCACTCCTGTTAGTCTGTCTTCTGTGTGAGAGGTTGCGTCAAGTTCAACGCTGGGCATCAACAGGGTTAGGCTTGACAATTTGACAATTATAACCTGATTGCCTATGATGAAATAACAAATTAGATATATACTCTGTTGATTAGAAGAATTAAAATAAATACCATCCAACCTTTCCAAACTCCCTTGTGCCTTAAGTGGCCTATAATTTCTGTGCCTTCTTGATTCACTTGCTGTCTCTTCTAGTTTTGGCTGTTCATGTTCCCATGCCGAATATTCTTTCTGGATTCCCCCAATCTAATTCGTTTAAACCGTCCTCAGGCACATTAACAAATCTCCGCGCAAGGTTGCTGGTCCCATTTTGGTTTGGGTGCAGTCCATTCACCTTGTACAGGTCCCACTTCCCCCAAAGATAGTCCCAATGTCCCAGAAATCTAAAGCCCTCTCTCCTTCACCATCTCTCTGTGCACACATTTATCTGAACTACCTTCCTGTTTCTATACTCACTAGCACGTGGCACCACAGATAGTCCAGAGATTACTACCTATTGGTCCTGTTTTTTAATCTACTTCTAGGTCTTCCAGTTCTGCTTCCAGGACCTCATCCCTTTCTGTACCTATATGTACCGTGATCTCTGTCTGTTTACTCTTCCCCCTTCAGAGGCTCCGACTGCTTTCCCTGCACAGTCATTTCCCTGGACAGTATCTAAAACAGTAGTTATGTCAGAAAGGGAGATGACCTTTCATTCGTGCATACCTGCCTTTCTGTACTCTGCCTGTTCAGTCTTCACCTCCAGTGTGACTGTCTCGCTGAATGTGCCATCCATGACATGCTCAGCAGTGCAGATGCTCCACAGTTAATTCACCTACACATCCGGCTCCAAAACACTGTTCACCAGTAACTGCAGCTGGAGACTTCTTGCACGTGTGGTCACCTGTGACAGTTGAAACTTCCATGATTTCCCACATAGCACTGGAGGAGAATATCATGGGGGTGAGATCTACTGCCATAACTTTCCTTAAGCCCCTTTATTCCTCCATTTTTGTAAACAAAAGCTTACGTAAGAATATTATTAACTTATTTGTCGTGCTCTACCTTTATGTCCCTAACTTATATTACTAACTGGCCATGATTTTCACTTATTCCTGTTGTTTCTCAATTAATCTGTTCTTCCAAAAAATACACTTTTTTAAAAAAAATCCCAAGCCAATCATACCACCACCTTCCTGCTATATCTTTTTGATTTGTTTCCTTGATCAACAGACCCTTGAAACTGCAGCTATTAAACTCGGACTTCGTCTTGTTGCTGTACCCCCACCAATCCTGGACCTCAATTTATCCTGTTGCTGACTCCCTCTCTCTGCTCGGTTGAAGTTGAAGTATTGGGCCCCAATCCTGGGTTTCACTGTATCCTATTGCTGACTGCCCTTTGTCGGCTGTCCTCCCCAACCCCCCCAACAAAAAAAAAGTCCTGGGCCTCAATTTATCCTGTCACTGACTTCTTTCTTTCTGCTCGGTTTAACCTGAAGTGTTGGACTCCTGATCCTGGGTCTCAATTTATCCTGAGATAACAAGGTGTAGAGCTGGATGAACACAGCAGGCCAAGCAGCATCAGAGGAGCAGGAAAGCTGACGTTTCGGATCGAGACCCTTCTTCAGAAATGGGGGAGGGGAAGGGGATTCTGAAATAAATAGGGAGAGAGGGGGAGGCGGATAGAAGATGGATAGAGGAGAAGATAGGTGGAGAGGAGACAGACAGGTCTAAGAGGCGAGGTTGGAGCCAGTAAAGGTGAGTGTAGGTGGGGAGTTAGGGAGGGGATAGGACGGACAGGTAAAGGAGGCGGGATGAGGTTAGTGAGTAGGAGATGGGGGTGGGGCTTG
>NC_063345.1:66159744-66182307 GCF_021869965.1 Rhincodon typus
TTCTGCTCCTATGATGCTGCTTGGCCTGCTGTGTTCATCCAGCTCTGCACCTTGTTGTCTCTGTCACTCATTTTATATTTCAGGTTTCATAATTGAATTTAAATTCCACCAGCAGCCGTGGATTCCCACAATATTGGCTTGAGCCTCTAAATCCAGTGACAGTACCATTTTATCACCATCTCCCCTATTTACAACAATTTAGCTTTATAGCCTAAAAGGATGTAAATATTTGCAGCAGAGCATGTGAAGCCACCTAGCAAAGATTGGAGCACAAAATCCAACCTGATGTACTGGTATAGTGCCAAGAGAAATGTCCTTCCTGTCTTTCAGATAAGACGTTAAACTAATGTATTAGATCGTGATGCTATTTTGAAGAGCCCAGGCGAATACTTGACCCTCGCCCACTATGTCTATAATAGTACATCTGGTCCTTATTGCGTTGTTGTTTGCAAGAACTTTCTGAATGCAAATTAGCTCCTGCATTACCTACGTTAGAAAAGTAATCAGAAGTAACTCATTGGTTCTGAAGCAGTTTGGGTGCTCAGAGGTCACGAAAGGCACTATAACAATGCAAGTCATTTTATTCTTAATGTTGCATTGATTTTTATTGTAACTACAAAAGAGCATAATACTTGACTTACCAGGACCTGTGTCACAAGATATCCATTAATGGAATAAGACGCGATGAGCTGACTTCTTCACCTCTTCTATACACCCTGGAAGAAATGGATTACAATAGCAGCTGTGTGACAAAGCAACGTTAGTTGTTATGCAGTGTTCCCTTTTCATTGCACCTTCTATTTTGAAAATGAAGGAAAGCTGGTGGACCCAAGAAGCCAACTGCTAACAATTACTTCCATTAGGTTTGCAGGGAGTTTCAGCGTGGAAATTGCACTCGGGGTGAAAACGATTGCCGCTACGCACACCCACTTGAAATGGCAATGATTGATTCAAATGAAAATACGGTCACAGTTTGCATGGATTATATCAAGGGCCGCTGCTCACGGGAAAAGTGCAAATACTTCCACCCGCCCGCACATCTGCAAGCCAAAATAAAGGCCGCTCAGCACCAGGTGAATCAGACTGCAGCCGCTGCCATGGTAGGTAAACTAGACAGAGAGGCCAGCGTTCCTCCTGTTTAGTCTCAGTGATGCCAATATTTAAAAATTCTGTAAGTAATTTGCCAACTATCTGGCTAATCAAAATGACTGATCACCTTCACTATCCTTGTGCTCTCAGTGCAGTGATTGTGTTTAAAATGTTTGTAAAAGGACAGATATTTTTCAGTACAGAATCCTGGTTACATGGTCTATAATTTGCAACTGGCTGTGTTGGCCAATGAAGAAACAGCACATGTGAGGAGTGAGTCAGTATCAATAGTAGCCATTAAAATGTGAAATAATGCTTTACTTTGTACCACTGCTCCGTTACAGAGAACGTAGCCTCAAAATTTCTGGGATCTGTGAAATAACTGCACAGGGGGCGGTATCCCATCTCCAAGTCACTCTTTATTTACTTGCGCACTGTGGCCAGCCAGCTCGGAATCAGTCTCCTGAACTGAGGAGATTCTAAATCCCTTGTTTTTATTGGTCAGCTAGGGCTTCCTGATTGGGCCAGTTTAACAACCCCAATCAAGGATCTTGTAGACAATAGATCCACCTGGTTCCAATCACTACAACCTGGAAAACCCAATTGCCCTCTCACATCAGAAACCCAGCTTCAAAAGGACATGAACCTATTTTGGCTAGACACCTGGACCTTTTTTTGGAACTATTATTCTATCCAATTCAGCAGGGATGGAGAACTCGCTGCAGCATTGTCTCATTGATAGCCATGGCAAAGAGGTTTTTGGTGGCCATTGAGCCTCTCATCAGGTGCACTCAAGCTACTTCTGCAACAGTATACTCTGTTCGAATTAGAGGAAGACGAACCAGATGTTCATGTGTGATTCTGCCACCTCTTCAGTTGCCTAATCGGGCATTGGAATGGGAGAACTACCCTCCACCCTCAGCCAATTGAAGTGCTGTTAACGTGCAAAGCGTCATGCCCCCTTTTGTTGAAATATGGGCACTGATCCCATGGAGGCCCCAAATTCATATTCCCCAAACTCTCCCTTACCTTTAGAATGGGAAATTACATATCATTCTACTGTGTAACAAAGCTAAAAAAGGAAAGTCAGGGAATTGTAGATGTTATCCTAACATCTCTTGTTGGTAAATTATTAAAGATAGTGACTGAATACATTGCAATTTTCACCTATCAATGATGTTCTGTGAGGAGAAGGGTAAAATTTTGGTTTCCGATGAACTGAGTGGAATGTTGTTGCAGTTGCATCATACGTTTACAGATCTGGATAAATTACTTGCTGTGGGATAATGTGGTGAAAGCAGTTGAAATGACAAGGGACGCCTGTCCCAGTTGCTCAGATTAGACCTTATTAGGATCTGGTTGTTATTCTGCTTTGATGGTGAAGTTTTTCAGTCATAAACCTCCTTTGCACCCACTGTTTTTAAGTTGTCTGTATTGCATTTTGGCATTTTTCTATCAAATTAATTTGTTTTTCCTTAAGCGATTACAAACATTCATGTGACACTCACAGACAGTAAGGGTGTCTGTTTGTAATTATGTAGCTGAACAATAACAGTAGTGAACGCCTTTTGTAATGCATGCTTGTTCTTTTTTAATATGTTGTATAATGCATTCAGATTTGTTTTTTCTCCCTTCCTCTTCACCTCCCTATATTGCGTTGCTGCCCCTATGATGCACCTCTGCTTGCTGTTTATGTTAATGCGCTTGAACCCCATTGGCCCATTGCCATCCATGTGCTCGCTGCCTGCTAATTAAGACTCAACCAGCTGTCAGATCAATGAAGCGATCCCTCGAGGCAACCTTTGACCTGGTACTTGCACCTTTCACCTTCTTGCTTTGCATGTAGCTTTCTTTTATTTTGTAAACGTAATGTTAGTTAGATTGCATGACTGCCTTTTCATTTAGTTGGTGCTATATTTAACCCTTGGGACACTGCCATTTCAATTTGACTTGTTTGGAATGTATTTTGGTGGTGCCAGTTAGCATTATGCTGCCCCCTAAGGCTTTGGCATGGCAACAATAGATGCAGCCACAGTGAAACCTGTTTCTAAGCCTTATGAACTCAGTAAAACTTATTTGTGAATATTAATGGGGAACAATTACACTCCACAGTTCCCAGAGTGTACTTTTATATATATTTCCGTCTGATCTGGGTTGGTGCAGCATGGAACAAAAATCTTCCAAAGTAATCCCCAGGTGATGTGAGAGAGTAAAGAGAATAAAGATAATTCTGAATGGAGAGGAGGGCTAATGCTGCATGTAAAACAGGTTTGACTGCTTTAAAGTGATTTTGGCATTAAAGGGTGGATTCATGCAACAGACTAGTTACTGTCTTAATAAATAATATTGACACAGCAATCTCAAATCCAAGAATTGCAAGGTTTTATATTAGCACTACTATACTGCCTGATAGGCTGGTCGAGGCAGATTCAATTGTGACTTTCAAAAAGGGAATTGGGTAAATACTTGAAAGAGGAAAATTAATTACAGAGTTATTCAGAAAGAGTGCAGGGGAATGGGGCTAATTGAATGGCTTTTTCAAAGAGCTTGTACGGGTTTAATGGGTTGAATGGTTTCCTTCTGTGCTGAGTGATTCTACTGAGCATCTTTTTGAAATGACAAACAGCCCAAAAAGCAGGAATGTTCAAACTCCCACTGGTGTGAGAAATGTTCCTTATAGAATTCCACAGGCCACTTGTGTGTACATATTGCACAAAATGGTGGCTGGCAGAAAAAAGGAGTGACATTAACAATCTGAATTCCAGGTATCCATTATGTCAGACAAACTAGGCAAATTAAACAGAGGCATCTTTCTCTATGTACCTCAGCTTCCATTGTGCCATAATCACTTGTGCTATTTAAGCAAACCAGCTGCAGTTTCTCGCTATCTGGGTGCTGCAATTTACAGCAAATATTTCTGTTGTCGCTTAAGTTGCTTCCTTCAGCGTATGATTGTTTTCAGGGTTCCCACTAATGTGAAACTTTGAATTTCATTTGATTTTCTGAAGTGTTAACAATTATAGGATATTTATTGTAAACTACTCATAAAGTGATGTTTGTATGATGCTTGGGGTGGGGGATGATATAACGGAAATAAACTTACGATCTACAAACAAGCTTCTGCATTAAATTGGAACAAAAATATAGTTCTTATACGTTTAATGCAGGACAATATATATGAAATGAAGAGTTTATTTAAAAATCGTTTTGTGAAAGGAACCTTGAGACTTTTCAAGTCCCTGCAACTTTCTAAAACCCTAGCGAGAAACCTGGCTATGTATTCTCTATTTATTATATTGTGTGTGTATGTTACAGATTTTCAGAACATTCAGTAGTTAAGCCGCAAATGCATTGTTTTATTTCTTTCATTTCATCACTGTCAATGTGCAGCCTGTATGAAGTATCTCACTTTAAGCTTGACAGTAAATCTCCTATGTTCAAAGTCGAGCAAAGTGGTGATGCAGTTCACACTATTGACTCTTCAAAGGCTTTGTACTGCCTCTCCCGCTTTTCGCATTTATGTACTGTTCACAATGTCTTGTGGCTTTGTTCTGCTTCAACTGCAGCCTTGCTTTAGCTATTACTAGTTGCAGGAGAATGGCAGGCCAATCTTTGGTGTGTGGGGATGTGTGTGTGTGTGTGTGTGTGTATATATATATATATGCGTGTGTATATTGTTTGGTGCATGCGTCATTTATTTTCTACATGTCTTAATCAATCCCTCATCCATAGGCTCTCCAGCCTGGTGCCCTCCAACCTTTACCAAAGAGGCCAGCACTTGAAAAAACCAATGGTGCCACCACAGTGTTTAACCCCAGTGTTTTCCACTACCAACAGGCTCTAGCTAATATGCAGCTGCAACAGCCAACATTCATCCCAACAGGTTAGTCCATTGTCACTTGTGCTCTTCATCCACTCTTTTCATTTTGGTATTAGAAGTCACAAGGCTTCACTGCTGAAGTCACTCAAGGAATGGGCAATCATTCATTTTCTTCATATCAGAATGGTTTTCACATTTAAAGGAGCTGCTCTCGTTTCCTGTTTTTATTGTTCACCATATTGGAAGTGAACATTTTTGAACTTGGGAGCATCCTAGGCTGGGGGAACAGAGAAAGGAAGGGGATCTACTTTTAGAAATGATGAGGCAGCTCCTTTAAAATTACATTCTTCAACTTGAATGTTCAGATGGTGCTGTGTAACTTGCAGTAAATGTGCACGATCAGAAAAAGAAAAAAAAATGCAGCTATGCTTTGAACATCTTATGCAAAGCTTGCCATCCAAGCAAAATTTGTGCTGATTTTAATACACTGGGACTAAAGGGTAGGGGTGGTCTGAGATTAGACTTGGCCTGGGATGCATATCAGAAGGTAACGCAGCAATTACCCCTGGTACACCTACCTGATGTTCAATTCCGTCCGTTTTGCAGCCCAGCCAAGTCTGGTTTCAACCCTAAATGTCCTTAATGAGGCAACATGAATATTGTAGCTGTGAATTAAGGTGCAGTTTGTAAGTACAGAGACATAACCAATTCTTGCATCTGCTGCCTGGGAGGCAATGCATTTTATCTCTGCATTTACTATTGTATCAATTCACGCTTTCCATCATTTCTCAGTGAATTATTATGATTGCCTAGTTTTAGTTCCTCACAAAAAGAAACTAAACACTCACCTTGCATGTGCTGAGGTAATCAATAAAGGTGTCTCTACTGGCTATAATCTGTTTCATACAGAATGTGTGTGAACACTAACTGTTTCTAACCAATGTTCCTTTTTTTGTTTATCCTTTCAACGCTTCACTGCATGATCTGCAGGCTCAGTGTTGTGCATGACTCCCACTGCAAGTGTTGGTAAGGTTGGAGCTTTATCTCTCTCAAATGTTTTGACCTCTCTTTAACACCCTCACATTTTCGAAACTTCACTGTGTGTTTGTGTTAGGAAATGTTACTGTCAAGTCAATATTTTTGTTCCCATCCACGTGGCTCACCAGTTACTGCAGCTGCCAGTGTATTCGACAGATTCTGCTTTGGTTACACCTAGAGCCCTGGATTGGAACTTGATGTTCTCCTCTAAGATGAATTTGGAAAAGGGGTTAAGAAGGTGCTAGATGGGGACCATAAGGCCCCTGGCCAGCCTTCCTGTTACACTGCCAATTGAAACCATTAAGAGGACAATGAATGCTTATATTCAAAGGCACTCAGTGCTTGATGAAGGGACCCAGCATTGGGAAAGATTTATTTGAGGTGGTGGTTGTGTTTGCCCAAAGCAAACCTGTCTTTTCTGCTGTTGGTGGTTCCATGCTGACGAAATTGTGACCCCCATCTCACCTTCACTCACCTGTAGTCTAGGTCCTTTGGGAAACCTAGGCCTCTCCTTGTGTGAATTTCTGGTAGCTGCCACCATTCCCGTTGGTGCTGCCGTAATGGACGGCTATCACCCTTCCAATGGGTAGCAGCTCTCAGGGATGGAATTGCTGCCACTGGGATCCCTACTTCTGGGAAATGCCAACCAATGGCCTGAGAGGCATTTACTACAGTGCGTCCCAAAGGAGACACAAATGGGTTTTCACCACCTCTCCAACTGGTAGGTGAGAACCTGTCACGTGTGTCAAATCCCACCTTTAGAGTTTTGCGATGACAAATTTCCAGCGTGGAATCTTGTTCATGACCAGCACTGGTGGGAGAATTGGAGACATGATCCAGCTGCAGCCCACCTTACAAATGTAGCCTGTGTAGTGTGCAGATTCACACAACAACTTCAGTAAACATAGCTTAACAACTTGACCAGGAAGGAAGTTGAAGTTTGAATGATCAAGGATGATTTAGAATTAACTATATTTAAGCAGGGAGTGATGACCTAGTGGTAATATCACTGGACTGTTAATCCAGAGACCTAGATAATGTTCTGTAGACCCAGGTTTGAATCCCTCATTATTGAATTTGAATTCAATAAAACAAATCTAGAATTAAGAATCTAATGATGACCATGAATCCATTGGCGATTGTTGAAAAATCCCATCTGGTTCACTAATGTTCTTTAGGGAAGGAAACTGCCATCCTTACCCAGCCTGGCCTACATGTGACTCCAAACCCACAGCAATGTGATTGACTCTTAACTGCCTTCTGGGCAATTAGGAATGGGGAATAAATGCTGCCTAGCCAGCGAAGCTCTCATCCTATGAAAGAAAAAAAAAGAGGGCTACAATGGTTAAATTAGGAAGACCAGTTGTAGAGGTTAGGCTTTTATTCCCATGAGTATATAAGATGAAAAGGTGATATGATCGAGGTGTTTAATGTGGCTGAAGGATTTGACAGGTGAAACCTGTTTCTTTTGGTTGGAGAAGGACATAGAGGTGGGTGCATAATCTGAAAAATAAAGTTGGACAATTCAGGTATGATTTCAGGAATCATGTCCTCGCACAAGATATCTATAGTTTTTGTGTTATTAGTCTGGTGAATCTGTGCTGCACTCAGCCATTATCAACTTCATTGTGTGGTAGCCAGAGCTAGACGTCACATACGAAATGAGGTAGAACCAGAACTTCTTATAACAGGAGTGAAACTATTAAGCAAATGTTTAGCAAATACTTAATGTAATCTGTCTAACATTCCTAACACCTGTCACCGACAGGCATGACAAAGGAACACTTCTGAGTTCTGTTTTTGTCAAATCTCTTGTGTGAGTTTACAACTTCATAACTGTGGGCAAACTAACAGTTCATATCTTGCATATGCAGTTCTTGCTCCTCCTATCTAATTTTTGCTTGTGGGCATTTATATATAAAGCAATACAGCAGTGCCTCAAGTGAGCACTTAATGGAGAGAACACTGTGCAGCACAGTTTTGGATCTGTTCATCGATTGTATTTTGTCCCTTGGGGAGGTCATAACTCAATTGTCAGTCACGAGATTCTTGAACCACTAACTAGGGAAACGGAACTGAAGTGATTTGCTGTTGCCTTCCTCACATCTTGTCATAGATAGGCTTTAAAGACCCTCATCTTCTTTTGCAATGGAAGGAGAATGACCTTAATCCATTGATAGTCCTTTAATAGAGTTTTCGGGACATACTTGAATCTTTCACCTTCTGACTTGGATGTGGGAATGTTACCACTAAACCAAAGACTCACTGTCAGTTTGGTCTGTAATATGCTACTTTGCTATTTCCCATTATCTTTTTATGACTATCCTCCAGTAAGGGTGATTTAGTTCCCAATTACAGTTTGAGCAGTAGGTGTATTCTGCTACTCCATCATCTTTGCTGCTAAACCATTATTAGTAACTTGTGTCTGTATATTTAGTACATGTTGAAGTTTTAAAATGATACTTCAACCTTAGGTAGCAGCACCAGATTTAACCCGCTTTCCTGCCTGAAGAAAGAACAAACTTTTCGTAGCAGTGCAAGGGAAAATTCCGCACATAAGCCACATTAAGTGGAGTAAATTTTTACGGTAGTTCTGTAAATGAAAACCTCAGGGAAGCAACAGCCTAAAGAAGTAAAGAGAAGGCATTTGTTCAAAGGATGAGGTTGTGCAGTTCTTTGCAGGTGTTCCAGCTAATGTGATTTTAAAAATTTTTTTCTTGGGATAGAGTACTTTCCAAGCCTAGATTTCCTTAAGTCTTTGTGGGCCTTTATTGTTGACCTATTATAATCTGTGCAGTTAGGGTTCTTGCACAGTGCTGTTAGATAGAAAGGGAATCCAGGATTTTGATGTAGTGGAGATGAAGGAATGTTGGTACATTTCAATTCAGGATAGTTGTATGATTTTGAGGGAACTTGCAAACGTTGGTGTTCCCTGATGCCTGCTGCCCTTGTTTTTCTAGGTAACCGAGGTTGCAAGTTTGAAAAATGCTGTTCAAAAGCCACCTGAGTCTGCCCCACAAATTGACTCAATCTTGCTTCAAATTGGGGGGAAAAGTTCCGTTTGATCATTTTTGGTTGTGGGAGTTATCAATGGAAAAGTAGTAGGGAAATATGACCTGTAGGAAGAGAGTGAAGAGATGACATGGAAGTTGGAAACAAACTAAGGACGAAAAATAGCAAGAGGATAAAAAGAGTACCAAGGTGTCTGGTGTTTGTGTTTATTATCTGAATGAAGAATGTTCTTTGAACAACAATGTCAGAGGACTTTTTTAAATCTGAGTGTCCAGGGTATTTCTTCAATGAGTGGAGGAAGGGAGACAAGTGCAGGTCAAGACTGTGCATACTGTTCTCACTCCATAATATGAAATTAAACAGTGCAAATAAGTGCAACCCTTTGGTCAACCAAGAATCAAGTGGCTCTATTTTAGACCAAACAGAGACTATACCTAAGAGCTTACTATTTTGACCATTAGCCAAAGATGTGAGTCCATATAGCTGCTACATTGCTGTGTCACCACATTCCCTTTCTTATCTGAGTAATTGAATTGGACATTAGAATCCACTAACATATTAAGAAGAAATATTCAAAGTTGTATTTGAGAAGTATCCATGTGTTCAGCATTACTAAGGCAGCAGTTGTAACTTAAGCTGCCTGCTAGCTAAATAACATGACCGGCTGCAATACTGGTATTTCAGTGAGATGTAATGTTCAATCTGAATCTTCATTCAAGTATTATTGGCACCTTGTAGAACTAGTGTTCATCACCCACTCCCTCCCATCCCACCAAATCCATGCGTTTCCCACCCAGTAGGTTCTGTTCAATTACTTGTTTGACTGTGTAACTCTGTCTCTTCCTAACCAAAATGTGCTATTGTTTGGGCTGTGGGATGACTACTTCCAGAGGGCAAATGTGCCACGTGGATAATCAAAATGCCTTGACAGGCAGAGAGAGATTTGTCTTGGTCAGGAAGTTCACGTCAGAGTATTGTAGATATTTGGCATGTGATAGAATTTGAGATACACATTAAATTGTTTTCGTCTGTAAGTTGGAATCATTAGGGAGGTGCGGTTTGATGGTGATGCAAGGAATGGGATCCCAGGAAGTACAAAATCATTTATTTTGTTCAGCACCTTGCATTAACATAGTAAAGTACCCCAAAACATTTTACAGGTATGTGACCATACACAGATTGGCGCTAGGTCTCACAGAGGTATTGTCAGTGTTCACCATTAGTACTCATTATAAACTGACAGCAGCTTTCGGAGTGCATAATGCAATCAAACACAGTAAAGCAGGAGTTAGTCACTGGTTTAATTTTTCTGCATGGTGCAAGCTTTTGGAAATTCTCAGATCTGCTTGAAGCAGCCAGAAATCACTGAACTGATGAGAACTTTCCCTTTGACTTCATTAGACTTGCTGTAAATACCCTTCAAAAAGTTACACCATGTTAAATGATGTGCAACTGTGATTTTAACTATGTCCAAAGTCCATAGTTACTGTTGAAGAGCCTCAATGGCCCAAAAAATAAACAGGTTTGTTTGTGTGGAATGACAAATTTCTTCATTAGAATGAAACACATTCCTTTTTAAATAAGTTTGGTATCTCAACTTCTTTCTGAATTCCACGGCATGTCCCAAACTTTATTTCTCTGTCTGTAGAATGATATCGAAATCTTTAGAGAACAGTCATGGTTTCTGACTTCCTGGGATGCTATCAGTGAGAATACTTCAAGGTGATTGGCTGCTTACCACGTCTGATGATGTCATTGTTCTGCAAGGCGTAGAGATTCTCTGAATTCAGAACCAGATCAAATGCCCTTAGGAAAGGAGAAATCCACACCACTGAAGTTGCAAGATCTTTATGGACAGCTCTCTTTGCCATCAGCTTTGAGATCCCTTACAATGTATATGATTTTATGGCAAGATTTTAGGCTTCAAACTGGTGTCCTGATTTCACATTAAATGGAGGTTGAGAATTGACCAGTCTAATAGCCAGAATATATGCTCGAAATCTATTTAAGGATGGTGGGAAGGCTGTCTCAGCTGGAGGGCAAAGCTGTTCCAGTGCAGCTGCAACATTGACATCTACCTGACAACTTGAAAACTGCCAGTTGTGTCCAGTCCATAAAAAGTAGGACAAATTAAACCTGGCCAATTATCATTCTGTTGGCCTCTTCTCAATCATCAGAAAAGTGATGAAAGGAGCCCATAGAAAGATTTAAAAGAGACATGGGGGCAATTTTTTTTTTACACAGAGGGTGATTTGTGTTTGGAATGAACTTCCTGAGGAAGTAGTGGATGTGGGCACAGTAAACAACGTTTGAAAGACACTTCGATAAGTACACGAGTAGGAAAGGTTTGGAAGGATATGGGCCAGGAGCAGGCAAAAGGGACTAGTTTAGTTTGGGATTGTGTTCGGCATGGACTAGTTGGACCGAAGGGTCTGTTTTCGTGTTGTCAACAGTGCCATCAAGGGACACTTATTCATCATAATCTGCCCAGTGGTGTATTGTGTTCTGTTGGGGCCACTTTGCTCCTGACCTCCTTGTCTGAATACTTGCAAAAGAGCTGAATTCCAGAGGTGAGGCAGGAGTGACTGCCTTTGACATCAAATTAGTGTTTGATCAATTATGGCATCAGGGAGTTCTGGAACAAAATGAAGTCCATGGGAACCGGGGACAACTCTGCTCTGGTTGGAGTCATACCTAGCACAAAGGAAGATGTTTGTGGCTGTAGAACATTAATTGCCCTAGGGTGTCTGTGCAGAGGTTGTTGTGCCCAAGGGGCAACCATATTTAACTGGTTCTGTCCATCATAAGATCGGGATTTAAATGTTTGATGATAATTACACAATGTTCAATGTTCACAATTTGCAACTTCTCAGATACTGAAGCAGTCTATGTTCATATGTACGAAACTTGGACAACACTCAGGTGTAGGCTGATGTGTTTTGCAAATGTTATTTGCCAGTTAAGTGCTAGACAATGACCATCTCCAACAAGAGAGAGTCTGTCAATCCCCCTTTGCCATTCAATGGCATTATTATCACTGGCTCCCCCATCTCAATACCTGGGAGTGACCATTAACTATAAATTGAACTAAACCAGCCATATAAATACTGCAGCTGCATTTGCAGGTCAAAGGTTAAGAATTTTGAGGGAAGCATCTCACCTCCTGTTCCTTTCAATTCATGTCCACAATCTACAAGCGCACGTTAGAAGTGTGATGGAATTTTCTCTGCTTGCCTAGAAGAATGCATTCTCAAAAGCACTTAAACTCGATCATGAAGGATAATGATTTGTCAATGTCGGATCCACGACCTTCAAGATACATTCCCTCCACCACAAATGCACAGTGGCAGCGGTTGTTATCGTCTACAAGATACACTGCAACAACATATCAAGGTTCCTTCAACAGCGCTTCCAACCCTGTAATCTTCACCACCTAGAAGGACAATGACAGCAGATGCTTGGGAGCACTACCACCTGCAAGTTCCTTTTCTGAGCCACACCTTGAATTGTAACTACGTCACCATTACTTCAGTATCATTCCTTCAGAATCAAATTCCTGGAACTACCTCCCGAACAGCACTGTGGGTGTAACTATACCAGATGGACTGCAATGGTTGCAGACATTGCTCAGCAACACCTTCTCGAGGGTAACTGGGGACAGGCACCAAATGCTGGCCCAGCTAGTGATACCCACATCCCATGAAAGAATTTTAAAGAATCCAGATGGGCAGGACTCGTGCACTGAATGGGGAGCATTGTTGAACAAAGAGACCTGGAGTGGGGTGAGGGGTGCAGATTCTTAGATCCCCTCGAGGTGAAGTCGCAGGTAGACAGTGTAGTGAAGAAGGCTCGCCCTCGTCAGTCAGAGCATGGAGTAGGGATGTCATGTTGCAGCTGTACTGGACCTTGGTTCGTTCACATTCTGATCACCCTGCTGTAGGAAGGGTGTTGCCAAACTGGGAAAAGGTGCAAAGCAATTTACAAGGTTGTTTCCGGGACTGGAGGGTTTGAGTTATAAGACTCGAGGGCATAGGTTTAAGGTGAAAGATTTGAAAAGGACCTGAGATGTCACTTTTCAAGCAGAGGGTGGTGCGTGTACGGAATGAGCTGCCAGAGGAAGTGGTGGAGGCTGGTACAATTACAACATTTAAAAGGCATCTGGATGGGAACATGGATAAAAAGGGTTTAGAGGAATATGGGCCAAATGTTGGCAAATGGGACTAGATTAATTTGGAATTATGGTTGGCATGGACAAGTTGGACCGAAGGGTCTGTTTCCGTGCTGTATGATTCTATGAGAGGCTAAGGAACAGTAAGCTTCCATTCATGTAAGATGGAGATTCAAAGGCTTTTTTAACTTTTTTAACATTTTTAAATTCAAAAATGGAATCAACAGTGACATTGTTGAGGGGAAGTCCCAACACAGGTGACAACAGGAGAGAAAGGTCAAAAAGCAAATAAACTGTTTTCAGTGTTGGAGGGGACCTACAGACTAGACTGACAGTAAGAATCCATTCAGCCACTGATAATTGAGCTTTAGTAATGATGATCCCCTCTCAACTGATACCTTGTAAGTGATTTAGAGGCGATCTGAGGAAAAAAGTTCACCCAGAGGGTTTTAGAAATATGGAGCGTGCTGCCTGAGGGGGTGGTGAAGGCAGGTGCTCTTGCAAAATTTAAGACATATCTGGATGAGAACATAAAATGCTAGGGTAAAGTAGTCTTTGGACGAAGTAAATGGAATTAGTGTGGTTTGGTGTTTGTTAGTCAGCATAGATATGGTGGACTGAGGGGCCTGTTTCAATGCTGTATGACTCTGAAATTCCTCTGCCTACTGGCAGGCAGCCATTCTGCCATAGGTCCTGTCTCTAGGGAAGAGGGATAGTAGCAGGCAGTGATGGCAAACTGCCATGCTGGTCAGCAGCATGATTTTCTGTGCTATCCCATGTCTGGTTCTTTCCCTCATATGGGGTAAAGATTCTGCCTTATGATTGGTTGTGAAAGCTGGGTTTTACCAGTCACCTGGTAAATTAAGGAGGGTCAGCATGCTGATCTCCTTCCTGCCACAGATAGGGAAGGTGTCCAAGAGCCTTGCCAACAAGACCCCAATGAAATGGTCAATTGAGGACATCGTCTCACCTCCACTAGCATTTAGCCAGCAGCATCGGGATCCGCTTGCCCATGGTGAAACTGTACAGTAAGCCCTGACTGTTCTCAGTTGGCTTTCTGGGGACAAGGGTTTGTCGAAGAGCTCCTTTTTTGTACCAGGCAACTCTCAACTCCCCACTCCACCCCCCCCCCCCCTCTCCAAACTTGTTCTGAGGGAGGATGTCCATTGCTCTGTCCTCCTCCAGGTGCAGACATAGCAGTGGCCACTACTCCCAGTGGCACTGCTGGCAGTCTGAGTGGCTGATGGCTGCTGATGGGGCACCTAAATAACCTGCCACATTTGACAGGCTACAGCCGAGGATTATACTCACCACTAAAATGGCATCTACATTCAATTTGAGATCATTACAGGGACTGAAATTGGTGCTTTGGAATGCATGAATGAGTGCCAACAGAATCTGTTCGGTTTTCCGAGGCTAAAAACAGGCAACAGCTTGTCTTGGGTGTAAACATAGACCACAGACAGAGTTTCTCCTCTCAAGCTAACTCCCACTTAACCACCCGTTATGGAAGTCTGGTTGTTTTTTCCAATTTTCATTTAAGAATTTAAAATGTTTTGAGATTGGAGAGTCCGTGTTGAAGGAACCTCTAAATGACTTGCCCTTCAGTGCAGCAGGCTGCTCCTCTCAAACTGAAAGTCCCCTGGTGGCTCTGTCAACTTTGAAAGCCAGCTTGCTGCCCTTAATTAGCCTGGGAACCCATCTCCTTGCCAGTTAAGGGGAATACCTTGGTCAAAATCCCAGAGATTGTTTCCTCTCAGGGCCAGATGCGGGACTAGGAAGATCTCCAACTTCTGTCCCGCCCCACTCCCTCTAACCGAACTCCCCCAAACAGCCATGAGAGAGAATTCAGTCCTCTATGGATGATTCTGAGCATAAGATTTAGTGTCTATAAGTGTGATTTTGAGTTTGTGATTTTTTTGAATGTCTGACTTTTAGTGTTTTTAAGTATGTGGTTCTAATTTGGCATGTGTGATATTAAGATTGTGTGTTTTTTTTTGGCCGTGTGTGATCTTGAGTGGATGCATGGGCGAATGTTTTTCATTTTGAGCGTATGTAAATAAGTGACAGAGTAAATATTCTGTGATCTTCCATTTCACAAAAATGCAATTAACTCTAGAATATTACCTGCCTTTCTTACTTGGATTCAACCCGGTTTTATCTATATATGCCCATTAGTTAGTTACGTTGTGTTTACAGTGAATAAATTTTAACAGGGAATTGCAAAATTTAATTGTTCATGCTTTTTGAATAATTTCAGACAGAACTTTGCTCAGAGTATCTGTTAAATGCATTGCTTCAAAGTCTGTGTTTTATTTTATATAATTACACAAATGCATCATTATGTGCTCGATAATGTACAGTCTTTTAGAGTGTTTTAAGTTCTCCTTAATTATGATTGTAATAAGCTTTCTCCTTTTTTTCTCTTTTTGTTTTTTTATTTCTTTCAATGCTGTCTTGCTTATTGCACTATGATTGCATGCTGGTGTCACCCTTCATGATGATGTCACATGGCTTGTTGCTGTGATACCTGCCACGCCCGCAATCCACTCCACACGCTGCCATGGTTACCATAACGCTACACCCTTCCTGTTTGTCACTTCCATGGTGTCCCCTACTGAAAGTACCCATGATGCACGGCGCTACGCCCACCACTGTGTCCGCAACAACACCTGCTACCAACGCTCCCTTCGCAGCAACAGCAACAGCCAATCAGGTTTGGCTCTTTAAATAGCTTTTACTTCTTGTTCCAAGTGAGCTGTTGCTTTAACATCAGCACAGATTACAAAGTCTTTCTGTTTGCTAAATTTAAGTCGAGGAAAATTGTTTTAAAACAAATATTCTTCAGTCACCACATCGGTGTGTGTTACAATCTGGATGTAGCTATGCATAATGTTAGTGACATTACCTCTTTTCCTTTGTAAAATTGTCAGTTAATTCATTCACTGCAAACACTGTTTGTGTAATGTCAGTGCTAGGATGTGAGCTATAATATACAGGATAAGTTTTTCTTTATAAGTCACATTTTAATCTGAAATCTTTTCCACTGTAGATGCCCATTTTATCAATAGATGAACTCAGTAGCAGCATGTTTGTTACACAGATGTAGAAGTTACGAATAGAACAGTAAGTTTCTTTTAAATACTAATACAAACTAATGAGAACTTAACCCAAGCAACAAAAGATTATTTTCTTCTTATTCTGTCTCTCTGATGGAACCAAGACATTTAATAGAAGTGATGTTGTTGTCAAATGTTCATGTTGTAATGCATTTCATAGTTTCATTATCAGTCTCACTCTTTAAACATTGATATCAGCATGATTTTAAACATGGAGTCTGGACTATTAAACAATCGCATGCATTATTTGAACTTTTAATTGGCTAGCATTTTGAATATTACTATATGTGGATTATACTGTTGTGATCTGGATTGTTTTGAAGTGCTTGTCTGTGTTTATTGAAATTGTGCTTTGAGCATACACCCTTTAGGTATAGCATTACCACGGGAAGAGGTTAGATGCCAATGTTGGGGATTCCAGTAGCAAAACAGGACAAAAGATTTGTTCCAAATGAATACAATTCAAAATTCCTCTCTCCTCTGTTTTAATACCGTTACCATCAAGGGGCGGTACGTTGTCTCAGTGGTTAGTACTGCTGCCTCACAGCGCTAAGGACCTGGGTTTGATTCCACCCTTGGGCAACTGTCTGTGTGGAGTTTGCACATTCTCCCTGTGTCTGCATGGGTTTCCTCCAGGTGCTCTGGCTTCCTCCCACAGTCCAAAGATGTGCAGGCTAGGTGGATTGGCCATGCTAAATTGCCCATAGTGTTCAGGGATGTGTAGGTTCTGTGGGTTACAGGGGGCTGGGTCTGGGTGGGACCCTGTGAGGGTCGGTATGGACTTGTTGGGCTGAAGGGCCTGTTTCCACACGGTAGGGATTCTATTCTAAGTAAAACAGCAGAGAGTAGGTTTTGATGCAGCATTAGTCACTGTTTACTACCCTTGATCTGATTCAGAGAACAGTTTGCATTGTTTCACAATAAAGGAAGGCAGAACAACAGGCATCTTAATGAACTGCCAGAAAATGAGGCTGTAACAATTTATCATAAAACAACCATTAACCAAAGAGATCTTAAAACGTTCTTTTAGAAATGAAACCACATTGTGTCTGCAGTGAGCATTAAGCTGTAGCATTAGTGTTAGGTCTGAGTGCCAACTTAAAATTGGTTCCATCTTGTTCACTTGCAGTAAGATTGGATGCACACTTGCAGTTCCTATTAACACCCACATTATGTCACTGGTATCTGTTACATCCTCTGTTGACCCAAGGTTAAAGTAATGTGAGTTTTGTTACTACTTAACAATTATTTACCTATCTGGGATAGTTGATTGTGCATGAAGCCAGGAGGATTTATTAGTTCACTGCTAAAGTTATCATTGGTATCAATCATTAGTTAAGGAATGTGGTAACAACTGGTTAGTCTGTTTTCATTAAGTACTTTGTGGTGCCACAGGATCTTTTGCACCCAAAAAGCCAGTTGTCTATTCAGTTTAATATCTCATCAGAAAGATACAACATCTGACAGTGCAGTATTAGCTTAGCACTGCACTGCAAGTATCAGCATTGATTAAATTTGCAAATGCTTAGAATTGCATTTGACTTAATTATCATATCTTGGGACTCAAACATGAGAGTGCTATCACTGGCAATTTGTTTTCACATCGGGCATCAGTTCCAAAGTAACAGTGTTTTCTCTGTAACTAGTGGCAGATATACAGTAAACTTACTGGATTAATGTCCAAGAAGACTTAGTATCACTTACAGCAGAAGATGTACTGTTCTAATAGCAATACGCTACTGATACCCTAAGTGATGTCAAGCCTGGGACATCATGGATACCATGCTGGCACCTCTTGCTGATACTATGGTGACGATTCTGTGTCAGTAAATAATAAATGGAGGGAAATATTTCAAGAAGCAACTCAAAATTTCCAAGAAAATTATCCAATCAAAAAAAAAGTTAGCATCCGTGGATTAATAGGCAAGTTAAGAATCACACAAGATTGAAAGAAGAGGCTTAAAATGTTCCAAAGAATAGTTGCAACCTGTAAGATGGAAATTGTTTTAACACAAGTAAAGGTGACCAAAAAGTTGGTGAAAGGGAAACAATAGAATATGAGTATAGGAATATAGAAAAAAAGTTGGAAGAGCTTTTGCAATTATTACAAAAAGTAGAGTAGCTGAAGCAAATGATAACAGTAATAGTGAAAATTATCACAGGGAATGAAAAAATGGCAGAGAAATTGAGCGAATATTTTGTCCGTCTTCATAGTAGAAGGCACAATCACATAGTGGAAACAGGGTAACCAAAGAGCTAGTCAGGGTGAACAAATTGGGCTGCTTAATAACAAAAGAGGAAAAAGTATTGGAAATACATGAGACTAAAATCCAACAAATTCTGAAGAACTGATGATATACGTTCTAAAGTTATAAATAATGGAATCACCGGTTATAAGATACAAAATTTTTTAGATTCTAGAATAGTCCCATCGAATTTGAAGTTAGCAAATTTTAACACCATTAATCAAGAAAGGAGGGAAATATAAAACATGGAATGACAACTGGTTGGCCTGATATCTGTTGCAGAAAATTGTATGAATCATTTGTCAAGGAGGATTTAACAATACACTTAGAAAGTTGTGGTATGAGCGGACAGAGGCATGGCTTTACCAAAGGGAAACCATGTTTAAGAAAATTCATGTTTTTTGAGGATGTACCCGAGGTAAAGAAGAACCTGTGGATGTTATTTTGTTCACTATACTTGGATTTTCAAAATGTATTTAGTAAGTTCATGTGCAGTAATATGCAAAATAGAGCTCACGCAGTTGTAATATTTTAAAGTGAATAAGGGATCGGTTAGTTGTCAGAAAACACATTGGAACAAGTTTATAGTGAAATACTGTAATGTCCAGTGCTGATTCCACAGATATTTATAATCTAGGTTAAATCTGTGTACAGAAATACCAACAATGAAGTATTTAGATTTGTAGATGATGCAAAGCTAGATGAGAATGTAAGAGGTAGTGTATTGTTCAGGGATTTGGATTTTTGGACAACTGGAATGTCTTTTGGGATAGAAAAGACCTAGTTAAAAAAAGGATGGGTCTAACCTGAACTGGAAAGGGACCAATATCTTAGCAGGAAAATTTGCTTGTTCCATTAAGGGAGACTTTATGCTGATAGAGAGGGGGAGAGGAGGAATTCTAAGTAGCAGTATAAATAGAAAGATTGATGGGGAAGGTACTGAATATGAAGAGAGCACGTCAATTAGAAAAGAAAGACAAGAGAGAGAGAATGTAGTAACTCTGAAGAACTAAATTGCATTTATTTCAATTAAGGAGTGTTACAGGTAAGACTGATGAACTCAGTGCATTTTTAAGAACATGGGAGTGGGACATCATAGCTATTACAGAAATCTGGTTGAGAGATGGACGAGACTGGCAGCTCAGTGTTCTGGGTTTTAGATGCTATAGGAAGGATAGAAAAGGAGGCAAGAAAAGAGGGGGCATGGTGTTTTTGATTAAGGAATATATTACTGCTGTTCCTAGAGAAAATATTTCTGAAAATTCGTCCAGTGAAAATATATGGGCAGAAATTAGAAATAAGAAAGATCACCTTGATGGAATTGTACTGTAGGCTCACAGTAGTCAGAGTGAATTTGAGAAACAAATATATAGGGAGATCTCAGATATATGGAAGCATAATAAAGTTGTAATAATGGGGAATTTTAATTTTCCAAACATTGACTGGGGGTCCCATAGTGTTAAAGGTTTTGATGGTGAAGAATTTGTTAAATGTGTTCAAGTAAGTTTTCTTTATCAATATGTGGATGCTACTACTAGAGAAGGAGCAAAACTAGACCTTCTTTTGGGCAATAAGGCAGGGAAAGGTGACTGAAGTAAGAGTGTGGGAACATTTTGTGTCCAGCAATCATAATTCTATTAGTTTCAGAATGGTTATGGAAAAGGATAAGCCTTCCAAAACAGTTAATAGTTTTTAATTGGAGTAAAGCAAATTTTAATGCTATGAGACAAGAACTTTCAAAAGTTGATTGGTGTAGACTGTTTGCTGATAAAGGGACGACTAACAAGTGGGAGGCTTTCAAGAGTGTGATGATGAGAGTTCCGAGGCATTATGTTCCTGTTAGAGTGAAAGGTAAAGCTGGTAAGATAACGAGCAATGAATGAAGATATTAGGATTCTAGTCAAAGATAAAAGAGTATCTTATTGAACAACTTGGTTCAATTGAATCTTATCAATACAAAGCGTGTAGGAGCATTCTTAAGAAAGAAATTAGGAAGGCAAAGAGGGGTTATGAGATAGCATTGGCAGATAAGGTTAAGGATAATCTGAAGAGATTCTACAGATATATTCAGAACAACAGGGTAACTACTAGGGTTGTGCCCCTTAAAGATCAAGGAGGTCATCTCTGCGTTGAACCCCAGGAGATGGGAGAGATACTAAATGAGCATTTTGCGTTTTTTACTGTGGAGAAAGAAATGGAGCCTAGAGAATGCAGACAAATACATTTTGGTGCTTTAGAAACAGTATACATTACAGAAGAGGAAATTCGGGAGGTCTTAGAAAATATGAAGGTGGATAAATCTCCAGGACTAGATCTAATGTATCCCAGAACGTTGTGGGATATAATGGAGGAAATTGTGAGACCCTTGCAGAAATATCTGCATCACCTATAACAGCAGGTGAGGTGCCTGATGATTGGAGGGTGGCTAATATGGTACCTTTGTTTGAGAAAGGTTGTCAGGAGAAACAGGGGAACTATAGACCTGTGAGCCTGACTTTGGTTGTGGGCAAATTGTTGGAGGTGATTAGAAAAGATAGGTTTTATGGATATTTAGAGATGCAAAAATTGATTAGGGATAGTCAGCATTGTTTTGTGCAAGGAAAATTATGTCTCACAAACTTGACTGAGTTTTTTTGAGTAAGTTACCAAAAAGATTGATGAGGGCAGAGCAGTAGACGTTGTTTAGTATGACTTTAGTAAAGCCTTCGACAAGGTTCCTCATGGTAGACTAAGCGGTAAAGTTAGGTCACGTGGGATTTAGGGTGAGCTTGCCAATTAGATACGTAGTTGGCTTAACAGCAGGAGACAGAGGGTGGTGGTGGAGGGTTGCTTTTCGGACTGGAGGCTTGTTACCAGCAGTGTTCCACAGAGATTGGTTCTGGGTCCTCTTGTTTGTCATTTATATAAATGATTTGGGTGAGAATATTGAAGGCATGGTTAATACGTTTGTGGACGACACCAAAATTGGTGATAGTAGATAGTGAAGAAGGTTTTGTAAGATTGCAAAGCCATCTTGATCAAATGGGTCAATGGGCTGAAAAATGGCAAGTGGCGATCTATCTGGGTAAGTGCAAGTTATTGTATTTTGGTACAACAAACAAGGGTAGGGCTTATACAATTAATGGTAGGGCCTTGGGTAGTGTTGTAGAACAGAGGGACCTATGGGTGCAGGTACATAATTATTTTAAGTTTGCGTGACATGTAGACAGGGTGGTTAAAAAGGCTTTTAGCGCACTTGCTTTCATTGCTCAGCCCTTTGAGTATAGGGATTGGGAAATCATGTTGAGGTTGTATACGACATTGGTGACGCCTCTTCTAGCTTCCACCGGAAACATATTAAAATAGTCATCCCGTAGGAAAAATCCCACGCATACACAGCATCTGTTCGCATGAGAAGGAACGAGTCGGACATGTGAAGCTGTTGAAGGATGCTGTCATAAGAACAGGATACGATGCTCAACTCATCGATTGCCAGTTCCAACCTGCCACAGCAAAAAACCGTAATGACCTACTCAGAAGACAGACGTGGGATACATCCGATAGGCTACCCTTTGTCGTCCAGTACTTCCCAGGAGTGGGAGAAACTATGCCATGTTCTTCGCAGCCTTCAACACATTATCGATGATGATGAGCACCTCACCAAGATCTTGCCCAAGCCTCCATTTCTTGCCTCCAAACAACCGCCAAACCTTAAACAGACCATTTTTCACAGCAAACTACCCAGCCTTCAGGACAACACTGACCATAACACTATACAATCCTGTCATGGCAGCCTCTGCAAGACATGTCAGATCTTCGATGTGGACACTACCATCACATTGGGAACACCACCTATATCATACATGGCAGATACTCATGCGAATCAGCCAACATTGTCTATCTCATATGCTGCAAGCAAGGATGCCCCGAGGCATGGTATATTGGTGAAACCATGCAGATGCTATGATAACGGATGAATGGACACTGCGCAACAATCGCCAGATAGGAATGTTCTTTCCCAGTGGGGAACACTTCAGCGCTCAAGGACATTCGGCCTCGGATCTTCAGGTTAACATCCACCAAGGCAAATTT
>NC_063345.1:66182807-66207807 GCF_021869965.1 Rhincodon typus
GTCGAGTTTGCACATTCTCCAGGTGCTACAGTTTCCTCCCACAGTCCAGAGATGTGCAGATTAGGTGAATTAACTATGCTAAATTACCCAAAGTGTCCAGGGCTGTGTGGCTTGGCTACGGTGGATGCAGGGTAATGGAGATTAGGGCCTGGGTCTGGGTGGGGTGCCCTTTGGCTGATCTGAATACCCTGACCCGCTCCAAGTGGCACGTGTTTATGGCTCATATAGTCAGATGCACACAGGGTCTTACAACAGAGGTAAAGGTCATATCAGCAAAAGAGGTTCTTCGGGCTAAAGGGTTCAAAGGGTATGGGTGAGAAAGTAGGTAACAGGGGGCTGAGTTGGTAGATCATCCATGATAATATTGAATGGCCGAGCAGGATCGAAGAGTCAAATGGACTACTCCTGCTCCTATTTTTGATATTTGCATCTCAGTGCAATATCCCCTATAACAACTGAAAAAAAAGCCTACACTACTATATAATTGTGTCACTTCACTAGCCCCTAGAAGAAGTCAGCTCATGTTTGGAGCAAACTCAGATAGATAGGAATAGATTGGAAAGAAGGTATTCATTAATTCTGCTCTGAGATTGCCTGTCAGTCAGTAAAAGCTGGCCATGGAGCAAGTGAATAGGAACGCAGGGTAAATACTTACCAGGAAAGTAATCGTTATGCTAGAAAGAGGCCCATCACTGTCATGAATAACTCTCCCAGATCTATTCCCAGAATACTTAATTGGGGAATATAGTGCTTCAAAAAGATATAGCGACGCTCTTTTGAGAAACGCAAAGAGATCAGATTGAGGAATTATCACGGTGTGTTCAGTAATGGGGAATCAGGCTGTCAAGAGAGAGACAGTTGTCCGTAAAATGTGCCACTTTGTTTCATGTTTGAAAGACAACATCCACTTGCATTTATGTAGCACCTTCAACTAATAAAATGGCTCAAGGTGCTTCAGAGGAGCATGATAAAGCAAAATTTGACAGTGAGCCACCTAAGGAATAGTGGTACACATAACTCATTAACCAATCTATTAGTTAAGATTTTAAGGAGCTTGTAAAGGCCCATGAAGCAGACTGCATGAGTGAGAATGGATATGGTGTATATATGTGAGAAAGGTTGGAGTGCATGTGAGAAAGCTTGGAGTGCTTGTGAGCAAGATCAGACAGTGTGTGCATGAATGTGAGATGTGAGTGTACATGAGAATGAGAATGTATAATGGTGTATATGCAAATAAGAATGAGATATGGTGTGTGTGTGAGTGAAAATAGGACAGGACGTATATGAGAGTGTGAATGCAGCAGTGTGTGTATGTGAGAATGGGGCAGGGTGTAGATGTGAGTGAGAATAGAACAGGATGTATATGTGGGTGAGAATGGGGCAGGGTGCATGAGAGTGAGAATGGGGGCAGGGTGAACATGCGAATGGGACAGGGGATACATGTGATTGGGATGGGACAGGGTCTACGTGAGAATGTGAATGTGGCAGGATGTTAGTGTCAGAGAGACTGGGGCAGGTTGCATATGAGAGTGAGAAGGGCCAGGGTGTATATGAGAGTGAAAATAGGAGAATCCAATTTCTTTCCATCATTTGGTAGATTAGAAATGTATTCAGCTCATTCCACCTGTTACAGTGTGTTGGAAGGATTTGCAGGTTGATATCCAACCTGCATTATGAATATATTTCCTTGACTATAACGAGCTGTATGGGACTTGAATCTGGAGATTCAAGCTCAGAAGCAGGGACACTACCCACTGCACCATTAGACTTTCAACAGCAACAGATTACCTTTGATTGTGGGCAGCACAGTTACTCAGTGGTTAGCATGGCTGCCTCACAGTGCCAGAGACCAAGGTTTGATTCCACCCTCAGGCGCTTGCCTGTGTGGAGTTTGCATGTCCTCCCTGTGTCTGCTTGGGTTTCATCCTGGTGCTCTGGTTTCCGCCCACAGTCTAAACCAGTGCAGGTTAGGTGGATTGGCCATGCTAAATTGCCCAGGATGTGCAAGTTAGATGGATTAGCCATGGAAAATGCAAGGTTACAGGGATGGAGTGGATTGGACAGGGATGATCTTTAGAGGGTCAGTGTGGGCTTGATGGGCCGAATGGCCTGCTTCCACACTGCACAGATAGAGATCTATAAGGCCACTAAGAAACTGAACTGACTAAATTTCTACTTTAAAAAGAAACTTGCATTTATATCATGACTACAGGACCGAAGGGTGTCCCAAATGTGATTGAGCCAACAAAGTACTTTTGAAGAGTTATCACTGTTGTAATGTAGGAAATGTGGCAGCCAAATTGAACACAGTAACCTGTCACGAACAGCAATGCAAAAATGACCAGATTGCCTATTTCACTGGCATTGGTTGAATAATAATTATTGACCAGGACTCAGGGGCTCACATGCCAACTGTTTAAACATTTACATCCACTTGAGAGGGCAGATAAAGCCTCAGGTTAATGCTTCATCTGAAAGCTGGTAATTCCTGCATTGCAGCATTCTCTCAATACTATACAACAGTGTCAGCCTAGACTGTTGTTCTCGAATCCTGGAATAGGTTTTGAAGTCACAAGCTTCTCACTCAGAAAGAAGAGATCTGCTGATCACGTCCCAACATCCACTGACTGAATAAAACAAAGATTTGGCTTGATAGTAGGGTGAGAGTTGGATCTTTGATTTCCTTATCAATAGGGAATGGTTTTGAGATTTTGATGGTAATTCTGTGAGTTATCACTCCTGGCCTCGAGTCTCACTTAATGAGAAGACAGAGTGGGCAACCAGATACCAAAGGCATAGCATCCACATCCTGAACCTTTTGCTCTTATTGTCCTTAAATTAACTTGGACAATTGGCAGTGATACCAATGGGTGTTCTCTAGCTTTTCTTCTTCTTGTTTTGTGGGGTACAAGCAACCCTGGCAGGAGGAGGAGGATGTGGGCATGAACAAACCAACTTGTATTTATATAGCACCTTTATCATGATTGAAACATACCAAGATGTTTCACAGATGTGCCATGAAGTAAAATATGACATGCAGGGGGTTGTTAGGATAAGTTGACTGAAGAGGTAGGTTTTAAGGAGCATTTTAAAGGGGAAGTGTGAGGAAGAGAGGTATAGAGAATTTCAGACCTTCAGGCCCTGGTGGCTGAAAGGAGGCCAGAATCAGATAAGGGCATGGGGATTTCAGCAGAATATAAGCTGAGGTAGTGATGAAACAGGGGAATGTTACAGAGGTGCAAATAGGCGAAATCAGCGATAATGCAGATATGTTATCAGAAACTGCAAATAGTCTGGTTTAATCGCAGATAGTGGGAGTGTGGGAGTGACATAGTAGGTTAGTATGGAGTGGTGTTTATGCAGGGACTTAAGACAATTCCAACTGTTTAGTACTGAAAAAATGAATAGCATTTGGGAAGAACTTTAAAGTCAAATCAACGTACCATAAATTGTTTAATAAAGAATCAGTTTGGAGAGCCTGGAGGAAAATGCTGGTTGTTCATCATGATGGGCTTTTTTCTTCATTTGTTCACAGGATGTGGACTTCACTGGCTGTCCCAGCGTTTATTGCCCATTGCTCTTTGTCTTTGAGTCAACAACACTGAAGGAATGGTGATAGATTTCCAAATCAGAATAGTGATTGACCTGGGGGACCTGCTGTCACCTGTCCTTCAAGGTCATGGATATGTAACATAAAGATGTCTGGGTAACATTGCTGTAAGCATCTTATGCATGGTACACAATGTTGCTACTGTGTTGGTAATGGTAGGAGTGAATGTTGAAGGTGTTAAATTGGGTGCAAAGGGTTGTTGGAATCACACAGGGAAAAAGAAACAGGCAGGAGAGGTAACGTAGTTGGAAATTTGATAATATCTTGAAATATTTGTGTGACATAAATCAATGAAGTAAAAATGGAAATGTTTCAGAGATAGTAGGAACTGCAGATGCTGGAGAATCTGAGATAACAAGGTGTGGAGCTGGATGAACACAGCAGGCGAAGCAGCATCAGAGGAGCAGGAAAGCTGACGTTTCTGGCCTAGACCCTTATTCAGAAAGGGGGGGGGGGGAGGGGGGGGGGAAGGGGATTCTGAAATAAATAGGGAGAGAAGGGGGAGGCGGATAGAAGATGGTTAAAGGAGAAGATAGGTGGAGAGGAGACAGGCAGGTCAAAGAGGCGTGGGTAGAGCCAGTAAAGGTGAGTGTAGGTGGGGAGTTAGGGAGGGGATAGATCAGTCCAGGGAGGACGGACAGGTCAAGGGGGCGGGATGAGGTTAGTGGGTAGGAGATGGGGATGGGGCTTGAGGTGGGAGGAGGGGATAGGTGGGAGAAAGGACAGGTTAGGGAGGCGGGGACAAGCTGGGCTGGTTTTGGGATGCGGTAGGGGGAGGGGAGATTTTGAAGCTTGTTAAGTCCACATTGATACCATTGGGCTGCAGGGTTCCCAAGCGAAATATGAGGTGCTGTTCCTGCAACCTTCGGGTGGCATCGTTGTGGCACTGGAGGCGGCCCAGGATGGACATGTCGTCTAAGGAGGGGGAGGGGGAGTTGAAATGGTTCGCGATTGGGAGGTGCAGTTGTTTGTTGCAAACTGATCGTAGGTGTTCCACAAAGCCGTCCCCAAGCCTCTGCTTGGTTTCCCCGATGTAGAGGAGGCCACATCTGGAACAGCGGATACAGTATACCACATTAGCAGATGTGCAGGTGAACATATGCTTGATGTGGAAGTTCTTCTTGGGGCCTGGAATAGAGGTGAGCGGGGAGGTGTAGGGGCAGGTGTAGCATTTCCTGCGGTTGCAGGGAAAAGTGCCCGGTGTGGTGGGGCTGGAGCGAAGTGTGGAGCGGACAAGGGAGTCACGGAGACAGTGGTCCCTCCGTTTATTTCCCCCCCCCACTGATGTACAGGAGGTCACATTCCAGTCACATTCCACCTTGTTATCTAAAAATGGAAATAATATTTTTGCGTAAAGTCCTAGTGGGTGTATGATTTTTTTCCCCTTGTTATGCATTTCCATCTTTTTAGAGTCAGGATGATGAGACACAGAGCACACCGAAGCATCTCTATTAATCTCATTTTATCTGTTGACTGATAGACGTGCAATATTTTTCAGCCCAGAATCACAGAATGATCACAGTACAGAAGGCAGCCATTTGGTCCATTTTGTCTGCATTGGCTGTCCAAACAGCACTGAGAAATGCTCATTCTCTTGCTTCTCCAGGTAACGCTGCATATTGTTCCTTTTGAGATAAGTCTCATTCCCATTTGAAGACTTTAATTGAACAAGCATCCATCATAACATCAGCATTCAAGCATTCAAAACTTTAATTACTCAGTACATAATTCTTTTCCCTCATTGTTTTTGATTCTTTTACCAATTACTTTAAATCTATGCTTACTCAATTTCAATTCCTTCATGAGTGGGAAATTCTCTCCCCGTTTACTCTCTCCAGATTCCTTGTGACTTTTAAAGACAAGCGCTGTTTTAATATCAGTGTATCCATTCCCTTGATAAAAAGGGACTCAGCTAAACTCCAAAGGTGATAGGAACCAGTCATGTACAAGAATCAAAATTCAGGGAGATGGTGCTGTAGTGATGTCACTCACTGGACTAGTAAACCAGAACCCAAGGCAAATGTTCTGAGGACATGGTTTTGAATCCCGCCATGGTAGATGGAGAAATTTGAATCCAATGACAATCTGGAATAAAAAGCTAGAACCAATGGCAACTGTTGATTGATGTAAAAAAAAATTGGTTGACTAAGATAACACAGTGTGGAGCTGGAGGAACACAGCAGGCCAGGCAGCATCAGAGGAGCAGGAAAGTTTACATTTCAGGTGGGACCCTTCTTCAGAAAATATGCTTTATGGATGGAAATCTGCCATCCTTACCCAGTCTGGTGGCCTACATGGTTTGATTCCAGTCTAACTGCCCACTGGACGAAAGATTTAGCTTAGCCAACGCTGCTCACATTCCATGGACGACTAATAAAATTAATTGAGAGAGCAGGTTGTGTATTCTGAGCAGGTCTTGCCTGTGCTAACAGTATTAAAATAGTATTGCTAACACTTGCTGATGTATTCCCAGGGACTGCTTGTTTACAATGTCCTGCTTCCCATGCCTATTGGAAAATGAATGGACTCTTGATTACATGATCAAATGGTACCATCTTGAAATTAATTAAGAAAAAAATAACATTCTCCAGTCAGGGTCCGTGAAATTAACTTTCAAATCCTGGAGATTCTGGAACACGACTGGGTGGTTCATGACATTACATTTCGATATGTTTTATCATCCGAGGAACCCTGCCAGCATAGCTACTATCACTTTGAAAGGAATCTACCACCAGTCACCTGCCTAGACCCAATATGCATCACCCTGACACTCCCATTACTAGAAACTAAAATGGTGCAGCATGATATAAACCCACAAAGTACATCTGGATTTGAACCTACACAGTTTGTAGCTGGTTTCTTCACAGAATTGTATACTGATTAAAGTTTTTGAGAAGATTTGTAGCTTGGGTTGTGGATAACGTTGTAGACTCGCTCACCGGGCAAGTGTGTTTGGTTGCAGACATTTTGTCACCCTTCTAGGTAAACATCGTCAGTGCGCCTCCGGTGAACTGTTGATTCATGATTATCAAACACACAAGACTAGAAGAAACCCACCGACACATAAACAACATTCTCACCAGAATAAAATTCACAAAAGAAGAGAACAATAACTGACTACCCTTCCTAGACATAATGGTAGGACATAAGAACAACGGGGAACTCCAGACTAGCATTTACAGAAAGACCACACGTACAGACCAGATACTTAATTACTCCAGCAACCACTTCAACACCCATAAACGGAGCTGCATCAGCACATTATTCAAATGGGCCACAACACACTGCAGCAATCCGAAATTGCGCAAAGCAGAACAGGACCACTTATACAGAGTTTTTAAAAGGAATGGATACCCAAAAAGCACAATCCGCTGTTACCTCTGCGACAGACCACAACAAGACGACCAACATGGTCAGACACATTAGTCACCCTACCATATATCAGAGATGACCACAAGACTGCTCAGACTCCTAGGTATCAAGGTAGCCCACAAACTAACAACTACCCTGCAACAGCTACTGATGAATGTAAATGATCTCATACCGGCAACCAATAAAACTAAGAATATACAAAATGCCATGCCAGGACTGTAAAAAACATTACATAGGCCAAACTGGAAGAAAACTGACAATATGGATACACAAGCACCAAATAGCCATCAAGAGACACAACCAATTCTCACCGGTCTGAATACACACGGATGAAAAAGAACACAAATTCAACTGGGACAACACATCCGTAACAGCACAAGCCAAAAAGAGACATGCCAGGGAATTCCTGGATGCCTGGCATTCCAACTAGAACTCCATCAACAAACATATTGAACTGGACTTGATACACAAACCACTGAAAAACAGAATGGAAGTATTGCTAACCACCCCAGCAAACAGAGGCATGTAAATAACAAAGCGGGACAGAACACCAATGCTTCACCGGAGGCACATTGACAATGTTACCTCGCAGGGTGATGAAATGTCTGCAACCAAACACCAGCTCGGCAAACATTTGTACAACCTAAATTGTATACTGACAAGAAAAACTTGCTATTTGTTTCATTTTAAATCAATGGGTATAACATAAAGTTACACACAACTAGCCATTTTAAGCACTTTATTTTTTTTAAAAGGTCAGAAATTAAACAGTGGCAATATAAGTAAAATACTGAAATATGTAGCATACAGCACATCTTATCTAAAGCACATACAAGCACTATAGCAAGCTAATATGGCAGAAATCTAAAGAGAAAAGAAATTTAAAGCTACTATTTTGCTTGTAGCAGCTGAGGGAATGAACACCTTTAACTTCTGTGCAATTTTGGGACCTTGCCTTAAAGGATAAATGCTCCATTTGCTTAATTTCAATGTGTCTTTTTTTTTGCCCAATGTGAGGTGTGTTGAAGGGAGGAGGTCTCAGATTAAGTGCAAGGTTGAATCACCTTCTAACCATCTCACCAGCCACAAGCAGGTCTGCTCCCCAATCTGTAGATAGAGATTTCAAATTACTAGGGTTCAAGATGCAGAAATCTGCCCTGTGCATGGGACAAACCTTAAAAGTGACAAACTGCACATTATGTGAACAAAGGCAACAGGATCCTGCTTACAGGTTTCCACAGCAACCCATGAGCAGGAATACTCATCCCCTCAGTTGCTATGATACAGCAGCCATGGCAACAAAATCAGTAGGCTTCCACCATCAGATTGCATTTGTGTACAGTATTATAGAACTTGAACCTTTGATATCAGTGTAACATGATTGTTTTTATTCATCTTGCAATTCATCGGTTTCCTTGTGTGTTGATGGCTAATTTATTCGAGTTTTCTTTTTACTGTTTAAACCATTTCAACAGTAGGATTGTATCTGGCTGCTGAAGGCTTGATTCTAAACTCTAGAACTGAGTGTGTTGTTCTCAATCATTGTACAGTAAAGCTATGGCAAAACTACAAAGCTTTTCTCAACAGCAAAGCGCCATCATGCTTCCAGATAAGTTTTATAGCAAAAACCATTCCTCATTTTTTCCAAAGCCTTTAGCAATGCCGACCTTATTTACCTTAACAAACTTTTCTGTATTTAACAGAGTTCCTTTTTTTATTCAAAATAAGATCTGAATATTTCTTTTAACTATGTACATAAGTGCAAAAAAAAAGATGTGTCACACACAATCATACACTAAAGGTCAAATCAGTTAAACTGCAGCATTCTCAGATTTTTTCAGAGTTTTTGTTTTCTTTTACAACACTGTACCACACTTTCATCTCATTATAAAACCTGGTTCTAAATCCACGTGTTGTAAACCTCTTTGACTGAGAAAGGGACGTACAGACACAGATTCAGGTCTCAAGTACGTTTTGAGTGGAACTTTGGGTATTCAAAATAGTCAAAGGATATCATTTCTCTTTGCCTGAGTGTGTCTAACTGTACCTTTTTTTTAAGTCCATGACGATGTACATTTTTTTTTAAATTACAAGTGAAAATTCACAAATAATTTATACAAAGGTAGCCATGTTGTAGTTTTGTTGCCATAGCAACAACTCAATATCATAATTAGTTAACAATGAATCTATCATTGTAAGAGTTACATACAAAGTTAATTTTGTTCTAAAATGTAAACTACACAAACTAGGTATGTATTGTATTAAACTTCTTTTAACCATATCCCAGTGAAGGTTAGCATAAAATAAATGACTTTTAATGAATTAATAAATGGTTTCAAATACAAATGTTAAAACCAAAAACTTTTATTAACACTCCCTCAGATTTAAATCGTTAGTTCCTAATTGTCTGTAATTAAAACTAAGCAATCAACGTAGAGAAACTTCAGCAATCAGTGTTAAGAAAATGAAAAGTTTAGACTTCAGTCTCATCACTGATAGTACATGGTATGCTGTAATGTACTGACATTTAGATTAGGCTATCGGCTCAAATGTCTATCGATTACACAGTTTTAAACCATTATAGCATCTAAGGCCCTTTTACAGGCACACAGTTAATTAAGTGAATATCTTGCTGACCCTTCCAAGAGGGATGGAACTTTGTTCCCAAAAGATTTTTCCATTCTCAGCGTACAGTACTGTGAAACACACAAGGGTGAAGAAATGTAGTACTATCTAAACCTGCCAGATATACTAACAGAGCCAGCAAACTACATTAACTCAAATTCCTGTGTAGTTAATGGAACATGTGGCTATAACAATGACTTTTTCATTTAATCATTTCAATAGCAGAAACAGCACTGGTGTGCTTGACTCCTTCCTTTCCTAACTTTGTGTTGCACTTTTTGCTGCGATGGGAACAGAAGGTTAAGTTTAAACTTGTTCAGCCCAACTAGAAAAAAAAATCCCTGTTTCTGTCCTCTACTCTCTTCATTCCACTTTTCCTCAGTGTGACCCGTTTTATCCAAGGTTCAGGATTTCTTGCATATCATTTGCATAAGGCTGAAAAAAAAATCAAAACAAACAAACCAAAAAAAGAATGGTGGATGATATAAAAAGAGATGTTGGACGATGAGGTGGTGCTGGCTGGTGAAAACTACTGCGGGTGGGCACTAGACTCCAGCCATCCCACTATAATACAACAAAATGAATCTGTGATGCAGAAAATTCTTATTTAGAGTCACTTTCAGTCAACGTGACTGTGATGAAGAATGCACACGAGCTAATGATGTTTATAGTCTGACGACTTCCATTTTTCAATTAAACAAATCATTTGGAATAATTCATTGCACATTTATTATTGTTTCTTCTTAGTGCGGCTTCAGAAATGGCATTTTTTGCCTGTGTTTTTAATTGCATTTGGCGACACTAGTGCTTTGAGCTTTCGTTGCTTTTAACCCTTTTTAATTTCTAATTTGCCAGTGATGCAGAAGCATCTGAGGCACCTCACAGAAATACCCTAAACAACCTCCATATCTATCTTTTTTATCATCAGCAGGAACCTCTGACTTTACTTTGAATGGGAAGTTATCTTAAATTCCAGACTTACATTCTAGACACCCTGCAATGTAGGCTGGGGAATTGTGGGGTGAGTGAGTTGGGAGGCTAGAAGTGTGATGGTTTGAAGTTCTGAGCCAATTCAAAGGATTGTTCCATTGAAGCTAATGGATTTTTCCAGTTGCATATCTCTTCATGTTCAGAGAGGTCATCTATCTCCTCTCTGTATTCACCACACACTAGTCAAGTGACAAGTGTACATTTGCAATGATGTTTCACAGCTTGACACAAGTGTAGTGGAATGATTCTGAACGTGCACTGCATTTAATGGCATCGCCTTGAACACTGCCTAGTGTAACTATCCAAAAGAAAATTAAGCTGGGCCCTCAGATCACAAGCCAAGGCTCAAATGGAAAGAACATGAGCTGCCGCCCCAAATCTCTTATCATCAACTCTTCAACTGAATAAGATCAGTTAGGTTCCTACTGATCTGAAGTGTAATAACGTGGTCACTTTCAAACAGCTCTCTGACTTTCAGTCCAACCAATTTAAAGAAATGAATATTGAGTATCCATCATAACTAGAATGCTTCCATTCTTTACTTAGATACTGGTCTGTAATCTAAATTTGTCTATTTCTAGCCGATGCCACCAAACACAGTGCGGAACCTCAGTTGCCCACTATCAATGTGACCTAGGTCTGCGATTGTGTCTACTGTGGCCAGAAAGCACATCCTGTACTGTGCCTGTGAAGCACAGAGGTGACAGCACAAAGCACTTAATTTAGCTTCAATGAATCAGAGTCCCTTTAATACCGTCAATACACCACATTCATTCAAGCTTAGTGACACTCACCTGGCTTTCTCTGAGGCACTGGAACACAGTGTGAAGGAAGAGGTTCTGACCAGCAATAGACATGGGAGAACAAAGAAACACGTGCAGGGCTATTCCCCAATAGCCAGGCCTATTTCATCAGAACAGTTCAGAAGGAAAAAACAGGACCAAAATATTTGCAATAGAAAGCATGCTAGTAACAGAAAGATCAATCTCTTCTACTACAAGATATTTCCAAATCCTCTGGGACAATTATCAATAACTTGTCAGTGTGATAGATTGACTCCAGCACATATCTGTCAATTATATAAGTTTCATATAGCTACACAGATAGTGATACTTCTACAGTCTTTTTGTAAGTTCTTGAATTTTCTACTTGAAGTGTTTATATAGTTGAGTACTGTACGCCCAGAGGCTCCTGATCATAACCAGCTAATATCACAAGTGTAGGTGTGCGTTGTAAAGCATGCATCATTATTTACACAGAAAATATTGCTATACAAAACATATCTGTTAAATCTGGATATATTCTAAGTTTTATAAAATTCGATGTAACATAGACAAGGCATAATTGGAAATTGGACACACAGTAAGGACTGGAGTTCATCATCACTCTCTATTTCAATTGTTTTTGTCCTGATTCTCATTAACATTCATTTTTTGTACGTAATTAGGACTAAATTGAAGAACTGGTGACCAAATAGGAGGCTACTGGGGAACCTGTTCCACGAAAGACATTTCCTTAAAAACAAAACTAGTTTTTATTCTGATGTAAACTTAACATTCAGTTAAGATAACACTCTTACATAAAAATCAAGACAGATAAACAATTCTATTGATAATATACATTAAACCAACAGTTTTACGTTGAAAATGCTCATCACTATTACCATGAATTGATTATAAATGTATTACAGCAATGAGATATAAGCAGTACTATATCTCATTTAATTACTACATACAAGTAGTGTCTAACAGGAGTATGTAAATTTACTTGATGTTTTTATAGTGCTTTTTGTTTTTCTTCTTGACATTCCCATCATTTTGGTTTTGGTTAGCATGTAGGCTGTGGTAGGCTTACTGTGGAGGTGGTAGCATGGGGATGATGGGAGTATGTACACAAAGGCCATGTGCAGCTTCCCAAGATGTCCTGGTTTTCCACCAGTGTGCTGTTTATTATTTCAACATGATGCCCTATAGAGCAAGAAGGCAGATGTTAGAAAACACAGAAGAGGCACGCATATTGTCCTGCTAAAATGTTTTTTCATTCTATTCTGTCTGAGAAACGTTAAGTCTCAAACCTAATGCTTTGTGCTATAATTTAAACTAAGCCTTCATTAGACAATCTTATCAGTAAATCCCAAATAACTTACCATCTATCATTCTGCAGCAAGAATTATCTTCATAACTCAGTCACTAACAATGACAGCTGAACTGTCTTATCAATGTAAACATTGAAGACAGCAGAAAAAAAATCACTCAATTTTATTAACACAGGGAATTTTAGTTTATTTAAACTATATTAAAAATCTTATGTTTATGGGCAATAGTCTCCATTACATTTATAATAGCAACTATCTATATAAATGGGCAAAGCTGTAATTCCACTAATGAAGGTGCAGTGAGGCCACCTTAGGAAGTAATTATAGCATGATCATAATTACTATACAAAAACTTGTTGTGAAAATATAAAAATGTTATATCTGCCTGTTTGAGTTCCATTATCTTCTGTTCTCTAATCCTATTTCAGCTAAAGATTACATTTATTTTGAGACTCATCATGCGCAACATCACAGAAGACTAATAAGTGTATAATTATTTAAGTTTTTGGATTTATGTACAAAAGCAGTTCGTTACTCATGAGTTGTTGAACTAGATATCCCACGAGATGAGCACAGGTTGAGTGCTATGGTCAGTCTTTTGTTTGCTGAAAGGGGTTTCAATATCTGTCTGCTAGGCGAATGCTTTACTATACTGGAGCTTTCTGTAGGGCTGGTAGATAGAATGAAGTTTCTCCCAGTGCTCAAAACCCACATAGGTACTGTGTTCTACTCTTCCAACTCTCAGTTGAATGTGAGATGATGAATCAGCAATAAAAAGGAGAAAAGACTGACCTTATAACCTTCCCATTTATAGATTTAATACAACAGCAAAGGAGGCCATTTGGCTGATCATATCTTATGCTGGTGCTAGACTTTAACTGAATCTCTTTCATCTAAGTGAACGGCTTTACTCTTTTTCTAAGTTCTACTCTATTGCCTTTCCAGATGTTTATCTGGCCCCTCTTTTAATAATGTTATATAGTCTCTTCCCTGAAAATGCCTAGTGGTAAAGTGTTCCATGTTCTAAGAACCCTCTGTGAAAATAATTCTCTATATTTCTATTATGATAATCTGAAGTCAACACTCCCTTATAACTGACTCACCATCCAATAATAAGTAGCACTCTGTTTCATTATCTTGAAGTACCTATGAGAACTACAATAATCTTTCTGTGGAAGTGACTTCCTCCTGAGGAATATATTATCATGGCTATCTTGTTGAACTAATCCAAAAGTGTAGGACTCACAATGGCACATTTGGAAATTGAGCTCTACATAGCTAGGAATTTGTACTCTGGAAATTAAATCACAGTGGAAGTTGAATTTTGTGAGATAGCAGCCTGCAAACCCTAATCAGTCTACAGTCAGAATCATACAGCATGGAAACAGACCCTTTGGTCCAACAAGTCCACGCTGACCATATTCCCAAACTAAACTAGTCCCACTTGTCTGCATTTGGACCACATCCCTCCAAACCTTTCCTATTCATGTATTTATCCAAAAGTCTTTTAAATGTTGTAGCTGTACCCATATCTACCACTTCATTTGGCAGTTCATTCTATACACAAACCACTCTGTGTAAAAACATTGCCTCTCTTTTTTAAAATTTTTCCCCTCTCATCTTAGCTGAGCTGCATAAGGAGGCATTAGAGCAGTGGCATAAAGCTTGATCCAAATACAGCATCTTCAAGAGGAAAGTGAGGTGTAGGGGGTTGGGAATAAAATTCCAGAGCTAGGGTATTGGCATCTGAAAAAATAGCCACCAACAGAGCAATTTAAATCAGGGAGACTCAACAGGCCAGAATTGGAAGAGTCCTAAATTCTTCAGAGGGCTGGGGAGATTACAAAACCTAGACAAAGACCACGGAGGTATTTGAAAACAAATATGAGAATTTGAAAATCAAGGCACTGTTTGACTTGGAGCCAATACAGGTCAGCACACACAGGGAAGCACTTGGTGTGAAAATGAGCAGAGGCGGCAGAATTTTGGATAAACCCAAACAAGTTGGAGGACATGAGGTTTAACAACAGCATTGGACTAGACAAGTTTAGAAATAAAAATGATACACATCAGTAATTTAGTAGTGAACGAGCTGAGGTAGGGGCAGAGGAGGCTAATGTTAAAGTAGTGGAAGTGAGTCATCTTGGTGAGAAGGTAGATATGTGACGAGATGCTCTTCTCAGGGTCAATTACGATGTGGAGGTCATGGTGGGTGGACAAAATCAGAAGTCACACGACACCAGGTTATAGTACAACAGGTTTATTTGAAATCACAAGCATCTGGAGCGCTGCTCCTTCACCAGATGAAGTGTGACAAGTGGGTCAAGTATGACATTTGATCTGTTTCAGCCTCCTCCATTGGCTAAGGTGAGCAATGAAGTCAGAAGCTACGGAATGGAATATTTGACAGGAACCAAAGAAAACAACTTTGTTCTTCCTGATATTTCACTGGGGGAAGTTTCTTCTCACCCTGCACCAGATGTCAAACAAGCAGACTGACCATTCAGTGGGATTGAGAGTGGTGGTGGCAAGGCAGAGCTAGGTATCGTCAGCATATTAGTAGACCTGACATTGTGTTTATATTGCATGCATACAATACACTTATACAGTACAATATTACAATGAGCTCAATCCCTGAAGCTGTCTGTAATTGGGGTAATTGCCTGGCATGGACAGACTATATCATGCTGGCCTCCATGTGGAATAACAGAGGCTATTGTCTATGTATGCAGTAGCCATATGATATAGCTTCTGTATGGAGTAACTGCACAGCCAGTAAAAAGGGTAACTACATGGTATAGCTTCACGTGCAGTAATTACACCAGGATTGATAATGGGATAAGTAAACATTAGCAGGGAAATTACATGGTCCTGGCTACTCACAGGTCAATTACATAAAACTGTATGTCAAAAAACAAGAGATTGAATCTTTTTTTCTTTATTCATTTACGGGATGAGGGCATTGCTTTTAGACAGCATTTATTGCCCATCCTAGTGGTCCAGAGGACAGTTGAGAGTCAACCACATTGCTGTGGATCTGGAGTCACATATAGGCCAGACCAGGTAAGGATGGCAGTTTCCTTCCCTAAAGGACATCAGTGAACCAGATGGTTTTTTTCTGACAATCGGCAACAGATTCATGGTCATCACTAGATCCCTAATTCCAGATATTTTTTATTGAATTCAAATTTCACCATCTGCTGTGGCAGGATTCGAACCCAGAATGTTGTCTTGGTCTCTGGATTAACAGTCCAGTGACAATACCACTCGGCTATTGCATGGACTAATTATATTTGTCAGAGTTAAGATGGTTAAATTGAAGGATTAATAATCTAAAAGTCTAGGCTCATGATCCAGTAACTTGAATTTAAATCCCACCAAGGCAACTGGAAAACTAATTTCAGTTACTTAATGTATATGGAATAAAAGAAAAGCAGCAGCCAGGGCTACCTCTCCTCCTCATTTAAGATATTCATTACAAGCTACTTATTTGACCAAGCTTTTGGTTAACAGTGCAAATAACTTTGTATGGCGTCAAATGCTCAGTAATAAGTATGGTCATCCCTTCATCATAAGGTCAGAAGTGGGGATGTTCGCTGATGACTGCACCATGTTCAGCATCACTCGCAATTCCTCAGATACTACATCAGTCCACGTTCACATGCAAAAGAGCCTGGACAAGAAATTCCAAAGTATTTTACTGCAAATGAAGTGCTTTTGAAGTTGGTCACAGTTGTAATGCAGGGATGTTACAGTTAATTTGCACATAGTAAAGTCCCACTAACTGCAAAGTGATAAATGACCAGATCAGTTTTGGTGACATTGGTTGAAGGAATTATTGGCCCTGACTGAGTGGGTAGGGAGAACTCTTCCACAAACTGTGCACTTTTTCAAATTAATGCCATTGGACCTTTTGCATCCACAGGAGGACAAGCTCTCATTTGGTATTATGGATTCTGAAATGCCCCACAGCTCTTCATCATTTGCACTAAAGCCATTCTTGTTCCTTTATATCCATTGCTTTTCCTTGTGTTGCTTGTAGCCCGAACATTTTGAGGGCTAGTAAATTTGTGAAGTTAGCTTACCAGTAAATTTGTGACACTGGATACATAACAATTAACATACCTTGGCCGCGAGTACCAAACTAGTAATTCCACAAAACGTTGTGGATAATAAAGACCCAAAATATAACCCTAAATATGATCAATGCATTCTCCATGCAGCCCACACACTGGCTTCAAAAAAACATACATTGATCTCCCATATAATAGGCACCTGAACTCACAGATCAATTTCTAGAGAAGAAACTGCATATAATACTGGGAAAATTACAGTAGTGAATTCATGTCACTAGATTTTAGTAAATTAGTGGTATTATATTATTAATACCAATGACAATAGTACCTCAAGTGTTTAAATTTCCGAAGTGACTTTGATGGCCAGGATGAAAAGAGACTGAAGTGCCATTCACATTTACACTCAGAATATTTGTAGCAGAGAAGGCGGCCATCAGGTCCATCACATCTCTTTCAAACAGCAATCCAGTTATTCTAACTCAACCACTCTTTCCCCTATTCCTAAACATTGTTCTCATTTAAGTATTTATCTAATTCCATTTGACGGCAGTCATGGAATCTGCTTTCATGACCCTTTCAGGCAGCGAATTCCAAATCCTGATCATTTGGTACATAAACAAAACTTTATCCCCACATCACCAATGAATCTTTTGCCTGCTGCCTTAATTTTCTACACTCTATTTAACAGTCTAACAGCCTGTGAAAACATTTCCTCCTTAACTATTTGTTCTGCCTCCAAGCCACTCCTCTTCAAAATCTGTTTACGGCTCCTGGGGAACTCCTTACTGTGCAGGACCATCCTTGGTCCCTTCTCTCTTTTCCTTGTTCCACTGCAGTAGGTGTATTTTTGCCCTCATGACAAGTTAAGAGTAAAGGCTATGGGCCCTGATCACTCTGGCAGTAATATTGACAACATGCGCTCCAGAACTAGCCACACTACCAGTCAAGGTGTTCCAGTTAAGCTACAATGCTGGCATCTACCCAGCAATGTGGAAAATTGCCCAGTCATGTCCTATGCATAAAATGCAGGATAAATCCAAACTAGTTAACTACGACCTGATCAGTCTACAGTTAGACATCAAAGTGACAGAACAGATTGTCCCAGTCAAGTGTTTCCTTCAAACTGCGCTGCTGCGCATGCATGCAGCTGCTCCAATGTTCCACACAGCCTTTGACATCAACACACCAATCATGGCATTGACTTCCAGTTCCAGAAGTCACTGCTACACAAGGGCCTCAGAGGCCTGCGCAGCTGATAAGAACATTACAGAGAATGTTGTCACAGTGCTATCAAGTGGCACTTGCAAAGATTAAACTACTCAGTTTACATTCTGCCAGGGCTACTCTAAATGTTAAGAAGAGTTGAACTCCAGAGGTGAGGTGAGAGTGACTTCCCTTGATATCAAGGCAGCATTCTATTGAGTATGGCATCAAGGAGCCCAGGAAAAACTGCAGTCAAAGAGAATCAGGGGAAATTTTCACTGTTCGGAGTCGTACCAACACAAACGAAGATAGTTGTAGCTGTTCTGGAACAATTAACTCAGCGCTAGGACTTTACTAGGAACTCCTCAAGACAGTGTCCTAGACCCAACCATCTTCAGCTGCTACATCAATGATCTTCCCTCCATCATAACATCAGAAGTGCAAAGATTACTGATATTTGCACAAAGTTCAGCACCATTTGTGAATCATCAGGTATTGAAGCAGCCTACACCCAAATGCGGTAAAACCTGGACAATATCCAGGCTTGGGCTGACAAGTAGCAAGTAATATTCACACCATACAACTGCCAGGTAGTGACCAGCTCCAACAAGAACGAGTTTAACCATGGCCCCTTGACATTCAATGGTATTAGCATTGCTGAATCTACCACTCAACATTCTCGGGGTTACCATTAACTGGACACTGAATTAGATTAAATACTGTGGCCACAAGAGCAGGTCAGAGGTGAGGAATTCTGTGAAAGTAACGCCCATTTCAACTTTCCAATGTCTGTTCACCATCTACAAGGTACAAGTTGAAGGAACTTTGGTGCATTACTGCAGTTCATCATATGATGTAATACTCTCCACTGCCTGGAGAGGCGTAGCTCCAAATGCAATCAAGAAGCTTGACACCATCCTGGACATAACAGTCCACTTGATTGGGACCCCATCCAACACCTTCAACATTAATTTCCTTCACTTCCAATGTACAGGAGCAACATTTACCCTTACAAGATTACTAAGATTCCCTCAACAGCACCTTCCAAACCCATGACCTCTCCCTCCTATAAAGACAAGAACAGATACTTGGAACACCACCAGATGCATTTTCCCTTTTAAGCCATATCCAGACTAAGAACTGCAGCTCCATTCCTTCACTGTCACTGGGTCAAAATCCTGGAACTCGTTCCTTGATCTCTTGATTTGATTTATGGTCACGTGTACCTAAGTACAGTGAAAAGCTTTATTTGCGAGCAGTACAGGCAGATCACATAGGGTGAAAAAAAGAACTTGGACAAAGTGAGGCATACAGGTTACGCTGCACAGGACTTGTGCGAGGCAAGATCAACATTAACAAGATCAACATTATTTGAAGTTAGGCAGTCTATTTATAATCTAATAACAGCAGGGAAGAAGCTGTTCTGGAACCTGCTGGTGCGTGTGTTCAAGCTTTTGTATCTCCTGCCTACTGGAAGAGGTTGTAGGAGAGCATTAACGGGTCTTTGATGGTATTGGCAACCTTTCTGCTGCAACAAGAGGTATAAGTGGAGTCCATAGATAGAAGGTTGGCTTTGTGATGGTCTGGGCTGTACACACAACATAGAACATAGAACATAGAACATTACAGCGCAGTACAGGCCCTTCGGCCCTCGATGTTGCACCGACCTGTGAAACCAATCTGAAGCCCATCTAACCTAAACTATTCCATTATCATCCATATGTTTATCCAACCTTCTGTTGTTTCTTATGGTCCTGGGCACAGCAGTTGCTGTACCACGTCGTTATGTATCTAGATGGTACGCTTTCTATGGTGCATCTGTAAAAGATGGTGAGGGTCCTTATGGACATGCTGAATTTTCTGAGCCGCCTGAGAAAGAAGACGCGTTACTGTGCCTCCTTGACCGTTGCATCTACATGGGAAATCCAGGACAGGTTATCGTCACTCCTAGGAACTCCACTCCCTCAACCCTCTCAATCTCCACTCCACTGATGTAGATAGGGGCGTATTCTCCTCCTTTCTTTCTGAAGTCAATGATTAGTTCCCTTGTTTTGCTGACATTGAGACAGGGGTTGTTATCATTTCACCACGTCACCAAGCTTCTAACACCTTTCTGCCTTATTATGACTCATCATTGTTTGATATCCGTCCTACCATGGTGGTGTTGTCAGCAAACTTGTAGATGGTGTTTGTTCAGAATTTGGCAACACTGTCATGGGAGTACAGGGAGTACTAAGAATGCATCCTTGGGGGGGCTCCAGTGTTGAGTGTTATCGTGGAGGAGGTGTGGTTGTCTATGTTCACTGGTTGCAGTCTATGGTCAGGAAGTCAAGGATCCAGTTGCAGAGGGCTGAGATCAGTCTGGAGGAGATAATGGTGTTGAAGGCAGAGCTGCAGTCGATGAGCAGGAGTCTGATACAGGTGTCCTTGATATCCAGATGTTCCAGGGATAAGTGCAGGACCTACTACATTGGTAGGCAAATTGCGGGGGATTGAGGCAGCCTGGAAGACTGGAATTGATGTGGGCCATGACCAGCCTCTCAAAGCACTTCATGATTATGGAGGTCAGAGCCACTGGGTGGTAGTCATTAAGGCAAGTTGCATGTGCTTTCTTAGGTACTGGGATGATGGTGATCTTCTCTAACCAGGCAGGGACTTCGACTTGTAGGAGGGAGATGTTGAGGATGTGTCAGTGAATACATCCACCAGCTGGTCTGCACAGGATCGAAGCTCGTGGCCGGGGACTCCGCCCGGGCTTGTTGTCTTCCTTGGGTTGATTACCAGGAAGACTGATCTGACATTTGCAGGGTGACAGAGGGAACAGGTGCGTCTGGGACTGTCAGGGCAGGTGACACCGCGCCGCTGGCATTCTGCTCGAACCGAGCATAGAAAGCATTGAGCGCATTAGGGAGGGATGTGTCTTTGTCTGCTATCTTGTCCTGCTTCATTTTCATAGAATCCCTACAGTGTGGAAGCAGGCCATTTGGTTCATCAAGTCCACACCAACCTTCTGAAGAGTATCCCTCCCAGACCCATTCTTTCTCCATCAGCACGCATTTCCCATGACTAATCCACCTAGTCTGCACATCCCTGGACACTATGGGGCAATTTAGCAAGGTCAATCCACCTAACCTGCGCATCTTCTAGGAGGAAACCGGAGCACCAGGAAGAAACCCACGCAGACACAAGGAGAATGTGCAAACTCCATACAGTCAGTCGCCCAAGGGTGGAATCAAACCCAGGTTGCTGGCACTGTGAGGCAGCATTGCTAACCACTGAGCCACCATGCTGACCCTGTATCCTGTCTGCTGTATGCATCCTGTTATGTTGTTTAGGATTTGTCACAGGCAGTGGGTGTCCGTATGGTTGGTTTGGGCCTCTATCTTGGTCCAGTACTGCCACTTGGCATCTGTGATGGCTTTGTGGACATCATATCTGGATTTTCTGTATAGGTCCGGATCGTCTGACTTGAATGCTGCATGCCTGATCTTTGGTAGGCAGTGGATTTCCCAGTTCGTCCAAGGTTTCCAATTCTTAACAGCTCTATGGGTAACACACACCCCACGGAAGATAACAGTTCAAGATGGCAAGCCACCACCAGCTTCTCAAAGGAAATTAGGGATGGGCAATAAATGTTAGCCTGTCAGCAATGCCCACCTCCTATGAAGGATCAAACAAAACCCATTAGTTCAGTCAGCTACTGCCCATTCCCTGTCTGCAGCTGCTCTTTCTTTTCTTCATTGAACTCTGGATAGTTTCTCAAATTTGACTTGGATGTTTCTGGTATCATATTAGATTCCAAGGTAACCATTTAACCACAGAGTCGTGCTATCAGTATAACCAACTATTTTCACCTTCATAACACTTGCCTCTCTCTTCTTTGTCACAGCTATTCAGGTACTGAAACCCAAATGAATGCCTGTTTTACTACTGTGTTAGTGAGACTACTCTAACAGGCTTCTGGCCAGGATCCCACATTCTTGAAGTCACCAAAACTCTGCTTCCAAGTCCTAACTTGCACAAAAGTTGTTCACTTAGCAGCCTCACTAACTTTCTTTAGCTCCTGGCTAAGCAATGCCTCAATATTAAAGTACTTGTGCTTGCTTTCAAATTCCTCTATGGCCTGACACCCCCTAAATTCCTTCAGTACTCATTCCTTAATTCTGGCTTTTTTATCATTTCCAATTTTAATCACGCAACTGCCTGTCATGCCTTCAAATGACAAAATCCTAAGCTTGGAAATGACATCCCAAAATCTTTCATCATTCCTGTTCCTGTTTCCTCCTTTAAAACACCTTATAAAACTTGTCCTTTTGACTAAAGTTTTGGCTCTGTTTTTATCTCCTATGTTAAAGGCCTTACATAAATACAAATCATAGATGCTGTGGTTCTCTACCTAAGCCAAGATTTTTAACAGCTATACCAAATCTCCTCCCAAGTTTTTCCACCCTAAGGAGGACAACCTCAACTTTGTCAGTCTGTGCACACTTTCCAAAGGCTTCATATCTTTCCTGAAGTCTGGTGCCCAAAAATGGACACATTATTGCAGTTAGTGATACAGTTACCCAATACACTTATAAGCACTGCCATGAACTTTGCAGCTGGTCTCTGGGTGAAATAAGTGTATATTTATTGTACACTATTGCACTATCCATGCCAAATGACCATACCCAAGAACTTATTGGACCTTACAGCATGTTAAGTCTGCTCCACTATTCATAACTATCAACTCAATTCCATTTTCCTGCCCACGCCCCAAATGCCTTGATTCACCAAGTGACTGTCTGCCTGCCTGCCTCTCTCATCCTTTAACATCTAACAATGGAGCATCCATAATCCCCTCAGGTTGGACAATTCCAACAATTCACAACCTTTTGAATTGAAGTAGCTTCTCATCTCAGTTTTAAAGATTGCTTCTATAACCTGAAACTGTATTGTCATATTCTAGACTGTTCCTGTTCTTTGGGCAATCTATCAGCATCAACACTATCAAGCCTCTTCCTAACCTTGTATGTCTCAATGAGATTACCTCCCATTCTTCTAAAATACCAGAGAATAAAAGGCACAATTTATTCAGCTTCTAATAATGGAACAAACCTTTCACCCATCAACCAATCTTGGTAAATCTCCAAAGCAAATATATCATCCTTTCTTTCCATCCAGGTAAAAGCAGATCACTTCATTGACATCACATCCACAAACATTTGCTCTTGAACACGTTCTCATCGGCAATTTGGGATGGGCAATAAATGCTATCCCAGCAAGTAAAAGTCAATATCTCCTGAATGAATAAAAAAGAGAGATCAAAACTGCACATGGCACTTCAGATATATCCCAAATTTTCATACAATTGCAACATACTTACTCTCATTCTCCAATCCCTTTTAAATGACGGCCAATATGCCATTTGCCTTCCCAATTGCCTGTTGTACTTGCTATCTCATTTCCTGCAACCCTTGTGCCAATATATCCAGGCCCTCTAAACATCATCATTTATATGTTCCATGCTTTTTCATTCTTATCAGCAAAGCAAAAAACCTCACACCCACATTACCGTGCATCTCCCAATTTGTTACCCACTCAATGGGCAAGTGTATAAGCCATGCAAATCCGTAACCGAGTGCCCTCTTCACATAGAGTCATGCAGCATGGAAATAGACCCTTCAGTCTGACCAGTCCATGCCGAACATAATCCCAAACTAAAATAGTCCTACCTGCCTGCTTCTGGTCCATATCTCTCCAAACCTTTCCTATTCATGTACTTATCCAAATGTCTTTTAAATGTTGCAATTATAACCACATTCACCAATTCCTCAGGAAGTTCATTCCACATGCAAACCATCCTCTGTGTAAAAAGTTTGCCACTCATGTCTTTTTTAAATCTCTCTCCTCTCACATTAAAAATATGCCCCCAAGTCTTGAAGTCCCCCATCCTAGGGAAAAGACAACTCTATCTATACCCTTTATTATTTTATAAACTTCTATCAGGTCGCCTCTCAACCACTTACACTCCAGTGAAAAGAGTTCCAGCCTATCTAGTCTTTCTTTATAAATCAAACCATCTATACTCGGCAACATCCTGGTAAATCTCTTCTGAACCCTCTCCAGCTTAATAATATCAATGGTATAACGAGGCGACCATAACTGTACACAGTATTCCAGAAGATCAAAAATCACACGACACCAGGTTGTAGTCCAACAAATTTATTTGAAAACACAAGCTTTCAGAGCCTCACTCCTTCAGGTGTTAGTGAGAGAGATAGTATCAGACACAGAATTTATAACTAAAAGATCAAAGAGTCACACCACTGATCAGGATGTACTAAACAAACCTAAGATGCTGTTAAATCTTTAATCAGTTAGAAGGTTTTAATTGATTAGTACGTATATCTAAGTCCCTGAATTCCTTTCAAATCACTGTCCTGAGAGAACTAAAGGTTTTATCAGTGTAAAGAAGAGATGACATTTTAGGTCAGACAATGCATATTAGGTGTGAGGCCTTGTTTAGAATCTGTTTGTGTTTTGGTTTGGAGTCAGATTGGTTTTATTTCTAAAAGGAGGAATTTATAAAACGCCATATTGATTACCGTATATAAATTGTGTGCTTTTTGAACAAAATAGAAAGTATCTGCAAATAAAAATTCACCGCATAGATTCACATGTGCTTGCCTGTGTGTGTGAGAGAGTGAGTGAGAGTGTGCGAGAGGGAGAGAGAGCGTGTGTGCGTGAGAGGGAGAGAGAGTGTGTGCGCGTGTGTGAGGCGGGGGAGAGGCAGACAGAGAATGTATGTGCTTCAGAGACTATGTGTATGAGGATCCGTGTGTGTGAGCGGGGGTGGAGAGAGAGAGAGAGAGAGAGTGTTTGTGTGAGTGAGTCTCTGTGTACATGTATGCGCGTGTGTGAAAGTGTATAGTACGGTGGGGTCACTTGATGCGAGATGAACCCAAGATCCCAGTTGAGGCTGTCCTCATGGGTATCGAACTTGGCTATCAGCCTCTGCTCAGCGACTCTGCTTTGTCGTGTATCCCA
>NC_063345.1:66208307-66217165 GCF_021869965.1 Rhincodon typus
TGTTATCTCTGACTCCAGCATCGGCAGTTCTTACTGTCTCTGACAGAAATAAAATGTCCAGCTTTGCAGAAGTAAAAGTTCGGTACAGCATCCACAGCAGGAGGCCACTGCAGGAGGACACTGCGCCAAGGCAGGAGGTCATTACGCCATGCCACGAGGCCGCTGCACCACAACATGCTGGGAGGTTTCCACGCCAATGCCAGGATGCTGCTGCAGGAGGCTGCTGCACCAGGCCGCAATGCTGCTATGGGAGGCCACGCTGCCGTTGCCGGAGTCATCACCAGAGGCTGGGAATTGTCGCTCGCTGGAGGCTGGGAATTGTCGCTGGAGGCTGGGAGTCGGAGGGGAAAAGAAAGAAGAAGAAAAAAGAAAAATCCTTTAACAAAATTTGCTCCAAAGGACTGCAATAGATAAGTTTTGCAAGACCTCAGCTAGACTGAGAACCTATAACCTTTAACAATTAAGGGAACATCTTCGGTCCCGGTCTCTTATGAGAAGCAGTGGGTTCAGTTACCACTGATTGTAGCAAAAGGCTCGGGCCCAAGCTTGATGGGGGTGACACGGGTTGAGAAAGATTCGCCTAGATTGGCTCAACATTTTACTATTAGAAAATGGCTGCCTGAGTGACGTTCTAATTAAATACCCAGAAGTTTTTCAGGAAGGTCTATCTAGGGGCTATCAAAGGAGACAAGGCCATCTTGCATGTTGACCAGGATGCAAATCCATGATTCTGCAAGTCTCACCTAGTGCCATTTGCCTTAAGGGCAAAAGTAGAGGCAGAAATCAGGAGGGTGGAAAAAGAAGGAATCATCAAACCAGTCCAGTTTGCAGAATAGGCAGCAATGGCCGTACTGGTTGTGAAGCCTGATGGGTCGGTTCACATTTGTGGAGACTTTAAACAAACGGTAAACTGCTTTTTGCAGCTGGATAAATAACCCAACGCTCGCATAGAGGATTTTTATGCAAAGCTGACAGGGGATGCTATCCTTCACAAGGCTGAACATGAGCAAGATGTACTTGCAACTGTGATTAGATGAGGGCTGGTGAACTATTATGGAAAATTTATACATAACTTGGCCTCCATCCTGGCACTTCTGCACCAACTCTTAAAAAAAAGGTCAGCCTTGGAATGGTCGTGTAGCCAAGCCATAGCTTTCAGGGACGTGAAGAAACAGCTGTCATCCACTAAGGTGTTGGCGCACTATGATCTCAAGTGAGATTTGGTATTGACAATGTGATGCCTCCCCAATGCGGCATCGGGGTAGTATTAGATCACAGGTGGTCCAACAGGGAGGAATGCCCAATAGCGTATGCACCCAGGACTTTGGCTAATGCAAAGTGTAAATACACCCAGATAGCGAAGGAAGGATTGGCTGTCATATTTAGAGTCAGTAAGTTCCACCAATGCCTTTACGAATGTAAAATTATAATAATAATGGACCACAAACCCCTGCTAGGTCTACTTAAAGAGGACAAGGTAATGCAGCCCATAGCCAAGGCTGAATTCAGCGGTGGGCTCCAAAACTAAATGCATATAATTACAAGTTGGAACACCAGCCTGGAGGTTAAGTAGCAAATCTGGACGCATTGAGCTGCCTCCCTCTGGCAGATACAATGCCGATGGTACAGCCACTGGAAGAATCCATAATGGTTTTAAATTTTCTGGCCACACTTCCAGTGTCAGTATCAAACGTTGGATGCAGAAAGATCCAGTCCTGGGAAAACCAAAATAGCTGGTGGTGACAGGGGAATCTGAAGGGTCATCACATCCAGAACTGAAAACTTTTTGGACCCGGAGAGACCAGATCACTGCAGAGGACGACATAATATTATGGGGAGCAAGAGTGATTGTCCCGATCAAAGGTTGTTGACAGATATTGGCTGAATTCTACAGGGTCATCCTGGGGTTTCCAAAATATAGATGTCGGTGAGACTTTTTGTCTGGTGGCCAGGCTTGTCGGTGGGACAGTGCCCAAAGTGCCAACCAGGACACAAATTACCACCAGCAGCTCGCCCACATTCATGGGAATGGCTGGGTAAACCCTGTACTCAGTTGCAAGTTGACTTTGAGGGTCCTTTCATGGGCTCAATGTTCTTTGTCATTGTGGACACCCACTCAAAATGGACATGCATTGAGTTCATTCATTAAATATGGGGTTGACAATAGAAAAACTGCATGCATCTTTTGCAATATATGGATTCCTGAAAGAGTTAGTCATAGATAAGAGGCCAAGATTTACCAGCAAGAAATTTGAGTATTTCCTGAAGTCGAATGATATTTGTCATATAAGGACAGCTCTATACTTTCTATCATCCAATGGTCTGGCAGAAAGAGCAGCCCACACTATCCTGGTTCATATTTGATTATAGGACCATCCTTCATGCAACTACAGTGATAGCTTCAGCAGAGTTGCCAATGGGGAGAAGACTCCGCACCAGGCTAAATCTGATCTTCCCGGATCTGCAGGGAGAGTGAAATGACATCAGGAATGTCAATGCCGGCTACAAGACTCCATTAAGCGAGAGAGAGAATTTACTTGAGGGGACAAAGCATGGTGTAGGAACAAGGGGAATTATGGATGGGTAAGAGGCATAGTCAATGCGAGGTCAGGTCCAGTGACATATAAAGTTCAGCTAAGTGCGAGGGTCCTAAACAAGCACGTGGACCACAAGAAAGCTGCGAACTCGCAAACGGTACAGGAGCAATATGTGTCCGGATGCTCGACTACCTTTCCGACCGTTCCAGAACCCGTGGGTTCTCCCTCTCCATCAAGAGTTGAAGAAACCTTGGAATCTAAGATGGATACAGTGAATGTTGCTGCCTCAATGCCTTTGCCAGCTGAAGAGGTGAATGAGTTTCTTCTGAGATGCTCCAGGCGCAAGAGGTGAGCTACTGTTTGTTACATGCCACTCGTATCTGAGGCAGAGTTGGAGGAACCTGACCTGGTGCTGAAACACCCCAGGAGGAGCTACAACAAAAAAGAATCAGCTATGTCCTTGGACTCAGAGGGGGAGGTATATAGTGATTGTAACAAGGTCAACTCAGTGGACCTCATAGAATATGAGTTCCCTGATTGGGGCTGTTAATCTGGTTCAATCAGGGACCCCTGGCTGACAGGTATAAAAGGTATGTCAGAGGTTCTGTTCACTCTGTGAGCTGGCTCTGACGAAGCTGGATCAATGTCAAGGACCCACCACATGTAAATACAGGGTGACTTGGTGACGAGATACCAGCCTCTGTGGAATTATTTCAACTAAGTAGTCAGGAGTGATGCAAGATTAAGGAACATAAAAGTGCTACTTGCTTTAGGTTTGGTGATGTCAGCTCTTTGAGGTTACTAAAAAGTGTTGAAATCCAATCCAATGCAAATGAAGTTAGCCCTGTTATAAATACTGGTGTTATCTCTCATGAGATATCTTTCTTATTATGTAAATGTACTCTAAGAAAGATAGAAATGTAACTTAAGTTAGTGCATGAAGAAGCTATTATTTTTGGACAATCAATTGATCTACATTTTACTCAGCCATTACTGTAACACTCAACAAAATCTGATGTTTCTCCTCAGAATATTAGATAACTATCAATGGTATTAGATAGTCATTGAGTCATACAGCACAGAAACAGACGCTGCAGTCCAAATCAACCGCGCCGACCAGACAACCCGCTCTGACTTAATCCTGTTTGACAGCATTTAGGTGATAAGAATTGGAATGGAAATAAACAAATTGTCTTTAGGTTGCAGTGGCAAGTTGCCCTCCTTATCTGTCAATAGTTAAAAATCTGAGCAATGAGGTTGTTGAATGGTAAATTTAGCCAATAGAAGATATTGGCGAGAAGTTTGAAATCTGGAAAACGAATCGAAGTGCAGTGTGTCACATGTAATTTTAATCCTTCCATTGACATGGGAATTTAACAAGGATGTTGCTAAGGTGTGGAACAAAGACAGAATTCTTTTCATTCTATATTTTATAGACTTGGCAACCTGATTTAGTCTTTCTACAAAAATGCATAGTAAGAACGAGTGGGATACGATAGACAAAATAATTGAGAAACGTACGGGGGCTTGATTTGCGGTTGGAGAGATCATTTGATCTGATAATGGAGGGAAATTTATCAATGATGAATTCAAAGAAACGTGTGAAAAGATGAAGGTAATGATTGTGGACATCACAGCTGAAAAGTCCTTTTCTCAATGGACTTTATGAAAGGATGATTGTGGCAATCAAAGAAATGCTGAATGAATATCTTTTTTGATCAATCCTACTTGAAGTTGGAAATCACCTTGGTGTGGGTGTTTCATGCAAAGAATTCACTGAAAATGGTGCAAAGGATACAATCCGTATTGACTAGACAATAGGCAACATGTTGAATTGGCTTCTGTGCTATGTGACAATCCTGCTTTGCTAGGAGGTGCTAAAATTAACATCATATTTTTCTCTCTCTGAGGCTTTCTTGAAGAGTAACATAGGCATCAAATGATCTACCCAATGGGGAGATCCCAATCCTGTATAAAAGCGACAGATAAGCTGCAAAGACAACAGTGGCCAGTATGGTCCTGAAGTGCAGGTTGGTCATATTGGCACGGGTGCCATTCCCAGTGCCTTCTCAGCTGCCCTCAAAAGCATGACCCCACTGTAATTTTACACATGCTGGGGGAAGGCGAAGAGTAGCCAGCTAGCCTGTCCCTGGGCCAATTCAGCCCAGAAGTGATCAGTTAACTGTGGGGCAGCACTGTGACTCAGTGCTTAACACTGCTGCCTCACAGAACCAGGGACCTGTGTTCGATTCCATCCTCAGGTTACTGTCTTTGTTGAAACCAAAAGAACTGCGGATGCTGCAAATCAGGGACAAAAACGAAGTTGCTGGGAAAGCTCAGCAGGTCTGGCAGCATCTGTGAAGGGAAAAAACAGAGGTAACGTTTCAGGTCCAGTGACCGGGTACGCGTTCTGAGGAAGGGTCATTGGACACCAAACGTTAACTCTGTTTTTTCCTTCACAGATGCTGCCAGACCTACTGAGCTTTTCCAGCAACTTTGTTTTAGTTACTGTCTTTGTGGAGTTTGCACATTCTCCATGTGTCTGTGTGGGTTACTGCTGGGGGTTCTGGTTTCCTCCCACAGTCCAAAGATGTGTAGGTTAGATGGATTGGCCATGCTAAATTGCCCATAGTGTCCAAGGATGTGCAGGCTCAGTGGGTTAGCCATGGGAAATGCAGGCTTTCAACAATAGGATAGGGTAGGGGTTGAAATGCTCTTCAGAGGGTTGGTGTGGACTTGGTGGGCCGAATGGCCTGCTTCCACACTGTAGGGATTCTATGATTCCATGACTTAAAGACCTCTTTGTATCCCACCACAACATTCCCCTCAGTGAGTGGAGTCTAGCACCAAATCTGATATCCAGCAGGTTTCACTGCTTGGGCAGTTGGTGGTCAATGTTTTTTTTTGGAATGATTGTTTCTCTTGTTTCCCTACCCTTCCTTCACTTTACTATTGTCCCAGCGGGCAGTGCTCAGAATTCATTAACTGCTTAAGTCATCGATTGGGTGATTCAATGGCACATTTTTCAAATTAAAAAAACAGAAAAAGAAGAGCTGGCTTCTTGCCCCGTTGGGGAAGGTGGATTCATTTTTGGATAGGGAAAGGAGTCCAGAAGAGAAAGGGGGACCTGGTGTTTGTGCTAAAGTACAGCTTTACTCAAAAGCCATTGTAAATCTCTGTAACTTTTGGTGCCTCATTCACCCTTATGGATAATTGATTGATTGTTAGTTCTCAGAGATTGGACCTCCTTCCCAGATGGGGGCAGAAGTCTTGCTTCTGGACAATTAATGTCCTACCAGCCATTCACTTGCAAACCATCAGAATGGGGGCTGAGTTTGACCACAACTTTCACTTCAGGAGTGGTGCTGTGAGGATCCTGACCAAACATAAAATCCCAAAGCAGAATGAGGTACCAAGGCAGAAGACAGCGAACCGCTCGCTATTAACCCTGCTGTTGGCATTACATTTTTATCTGTTTAATGTCACTTAAAAATTTCTGCAGGGTTTATGTTTCCCTCAACAAGATCAACATTTGTTTTGACATCACCAACTGGGATCAAAGGAAGTTTTAGACCTTTAGCTGTGCCCTGTGTACATGAAGCCTCCGAGATAAGAGTGTACATGTGGTCACAGCAGTAGGATTCCAGGTGGTGGAGTTCAGGAAGTGGGAAAGAAATGACGGAAACTCTGCCTACCTACTCCGAGGAGCTTGGAATGTGAGTATCTTCAATCACCATTAGTGATGACACAAGGTGAGAAACTCCAGAATATTGGCCCAGTGACATTGGAGCATAAATGACATATCTACAAGTTAGGTCATACATGATTGATGAAGGATGTGCAGATAATAGTCTTCTACAGTGACATTTTAAGGGTATCAGCGCTGGGGGATTCTCAAATTTGGTCATGGACAGAGTTGATTTTATTCTGTTCCAGCCATACCCATCCAAATAAATGTCAACTTGGGGTCTTGTAGACAGTGAAGGGGCTCTGGGACATTGGGCATTAGACACACGTTTTCTGAAATACTACATTCTGATTTGGCCATCACACTTTGGGATGGGTGCATTGGCTTTGGAAGGGCTGAACCCATTCACCACTGGACCAGCTCTTTTATAAAGTTTTTGTACCGGCCTGAATGTTAAGGTAGGATCTATCGTATCGAAATGAGCTCTTTACAGCCTTGAGATCTCAATATCGAATCCCAGAACTTCAGAAACTGATCACATTTTAACTACTATCCATTTTTTCTTATATTCTCTCTTCTTTCTAACCTTACCCCTTCCCCACAGCCTTGTAGACAGGGCCCATTCTCTCCCTTGCACATCTTAATTTTGTCTTCGTATTTTGCCTTTACTCGAGTGCAACAAAACCTCCTGGTAAGACCCGCAATATGTTTATTTTCTTGCAGGATATTCGAGGTTCAACTAGATAATCTTAGATAGTCATCTTTGTAGGAGGTTAAATCGATTTATCATGAGAAGGAGCTTGCATATATTTAGCACCTTATCACAACCTCCCATGCTCAAACATTTCACGGATAATGAATTTAATTTGAAGTGTTTTTGCTGTTGTTATGTAGTCAAGCTGAATGTCCAGTTTAGCCCATAACAATGGCCAAAAAGCAGCAAAGAGATGACTGATGTGTGACACTATTTTTGTTATGTTATTGATGAAAGAATATAAGCCAGAATTTCAAAAGTACATGATGGTGATCTTCAAGTAGTGCCTGGGGACTTTTAGGATCCAATACAATTGCCACAACAGGAATGGAGCCTCAGTCTAACATATCAGTTCAAAACATGTGATAATGTAGATTATCTACTAACCATATTAACCTACAATCAGAGATAGTAGGAACTGCAGATGCTGGAGAATCTGAGATAACAAGGTGTGGAGCTCGATGAACACAGCAGGCCAAGCAGCATCAAAGGAGCAGGAAGGCTGACGTTTCGGGCCTAGACCCTTCTTCAGATAAACCTACAATCAGGCAGTTTGCCTTCTTGATGGGTGCAATGATAGTGAGCTTGTCACTAAACTTAAACCTGCCATAGTTTGACACTGAGACAGTAAAGATCCTGTACAATACCCTCAATGGGTATTCCATGGGAAATTATGAATACACAGCTCAGGATTTCAGAGCAGGCTGTCCCTTCTCAGACTGACCCCTGAATTTATAACCACGGGGATGACATTTGACCATATTGAATGGGAAGATGGGTCTAGGGGAGGAAATGCAATGGGAACATACCGCTCAACATTGCCAATAATGTCAAGTAGGGAGTTTCGATTACATTGGATCCATGAGTTGGCAACCTCTCAGTGAGTGCTGACGAAGGAATATAGGCCCTCGTGCCTATACCACCATTCATGGGAACATCACTAATCTGATTCTTGATTTCACCAAGCCATGTTGGCTCTGCTATCACGGACTGTTAACACAAACTGATCGATCTGTGACAGAAATTTTCAGTTGCTCCTCATGCTACAATGGCTTTTTAGGGGTGTGACTACCTGATTTTCACTGTCTCTTGCATGCAGAAGTGCTTCCCAACATCATCCCTGGATTACAGATGTTAACTTTAAGGTTATATCCTTTTATTTCAGATTCCTCACTGTTAATTTCTATTGTATGTGCACCCTGATTTTAAGACAATTTTTCTTTAAGAACTCCATGTGCTCCATGTATGAAGCATTATGTCTCTGCCTGGCTGTTAGCTTGCTATAGTTTTGCAAGTTGAACACGTAGCTTTGATGTAAATTCTGCTTAACAACTTCTAATGTGTTTTGCTGTTTTGAATGAACTAACCCTGAAGAGTGATTGATTCTTAGACCGTCATCATGAACGTGACAGACTCCAGTTCACCTGTGGAAAACATGCATAGAATTAGAAGAATCTCAGATGTAAAACTAAAACCATCCAAAATAAGCTGGAAGCTCTTAAGGAGCAAAATAATAAATGACAAGAAAATTTGTACCATTTGAAATAGCTTGAGAAATGAGATCAGTAAATGACTAATTTGAACAAAACTTGGCTGCATAGCTATAGAACCTTTAAAGTGCTTTATGTGTTGTGCATACCCAATGTTGAAACGCTGACTGGCTTTTGTCTGCTTTGGGTTTGCAAGCTGCACACACAGAAATGATTTGGTGGCTTCACTGTATGCTTTATGATTTGTGATGTGTTTTATTGTTTAAATGAACTAACCGACAGAGTTAGCAGGAACTGCAGATGCTGGAGAATCTGAGATAACAAGGTGTAGAGCTGGATGAACACAGCAGGCCAAGCAGCATCAGAGGAGCAGGAAGCCTTCCTGCTCC
>NC_063345.1:66217265-66240578 GCF_021869965.1 Rhincodon typus
CTGTGTTCATCCAGCTCTACACCTTGTTAACCCACAGAGTTAATCCCTGATGAATGATTTGGAATGCCGTGGTGGCTCAGTGGTTAGCACATTTGCCTCACAGCACCAGGGAACTGGGCTCAATTCCACCCTCGTGTGACTGTCTGTGTGAAGTTTGCATGTTCTCCCAGTATCTGTGTGGGTTTCCACCGGATGCTCCAGTTTCCTTCCACAGTCCAAAGATGTGCAGATTAGGTGGATTGGCTGTGCTAAATTGCCCATAGTGTCCAGGATTAGCTATGGGAGTTGCAGGGTTACAGGGACAGGGTAGGGGGTTGGGTCTGGGTGGGCTGTTCTTTGGAGGGTTGGCGTGAACTCAGTGGGCCAACTGGCCTGATTCCACACTGTAGGGATTCCATGGTTGATTATTAGACCATTGTCATGACCATAATAATAGACATCAAAATTAAATGGAAGATAGCTCCTCCATGTGGTTGTCCTAACCCTAATGGATGATGAGAGGGTGGCAATAGTGGGAGTGGAGACCAGGATCACCTACAGCTTCATAGTTGAGTTATATTTGATAAAGCCATGGGAGAAAGGAAAGCATTACGTTGTGGGCTATTGAACTTTTTAGAGACAACCAGAACAATTTATATTTATAGAGTGCTTTTACATCAGGAAACATCCCAAGGCACTTCACAAGTGTCATGGAGTCATAGAGTATGGAAACAGACTTCACCGGAGGCGCACTGATGAGGTTACCTAGCAGGGTGATGAACTGTCTGCAACCAAACATACTGGCTCAGCGAGCAAGCCCACAACCTCAGAAACAGACCCTTCAGTTCAACCAATCCATGCCGACCATAATCCCAAACTAACCTAGTCCCACCTGCCTGCATCTGGCCCATATCCCTCGAAACCTTTCCTATTTATGTACTTGTCCAAATGTCTTTTAAACAATGTAATTGTACCCACATCCTCCACTTTCTCAGAAAGTTCACCCAACACGCGAACTACCCTTTGTGTAAAAAAAAGTCCCTCATGTCTTTTTTAAATCTCTCTCTTCTCACCTTAAAAATGTGTCCCCTAGTCTTGAAATCCCCCATCCTATTTGTTAATCTAAGTATAACACAGAGCTATATACGGAGATATTATGTTAGGCAGCCAAAAACATTGTCAAACAGGCAACAGGTTCTAAGGAGAGTCTTAAAGAAGGGAAAGTGGGAAGAGGGTTGAAGAGACGTAGAGAGGAAGTTCCAGAGCTTAGGGCCTAGGGCACTGAAGACACAACCACCAGTTATGGAGTAATTAAAATCAAGGATATTCGAGAGATTAGAATTAGAGGAGAGCAGCTATCTCAGAGGGCTATTGTCATAATGTCCACAAATTCCTTAAGTTAAATTGGAACTCAGCAGATATCCTAGCAGAATTCAAGATGCATAACAGTGTTGGGATCATGGTTTCCAGATTCAATTATGTCCAATGCAGAAAAGTAAGCCTATAGTCATTGGGAATGAGGGGCAGGGCCATGGATAGATTTGAAAGTAAGGGTGAGAATTTTAAAACCTAGCTACTGTAGATGACACTCTATGTCACCATCATCTCCCTTGATTTGTCCACTGCTACTAAATTATCAGACTGATTACCCACTATCTTATACTCAGGGGACAGAATAAAGTGTAATCTATATAGGGCTGAGATGCAAGGGAGTTTCTTCACTCAGACTTGGAAACTTCTATCTCAAAGGGCTTTGTGAAGCAACATTAGAAACAAGAGGAACACTTGTGTCCCATAGTCCCGCAAGATCTTGTGAAATTGTTATCATTGCCTGTTCAGTGAGCGTCGACTCTTTTAGATACTTTGTTTAGGTAGCTTGAGGACAAACCCAACCATTTGACAGAAGGGTAGAATGCACCTAATACATGCTGCAGCAATTTTTATATTTGCATATTACAATGAGGGTTCCCAGGCTGCTGGCCATTCTGGTTGAGAATTCTACTGAGTGTGTTCAGCTGAAATGCACTGGGTGAGCCATGAATGGTGAATAGGTGGTTGCTTTATTCATTTAAAAAAAAATTCACCTCTCTGTTCACAAGAAATGAGATAAACTTGAATTAAGATTCTCTGTGTTCACTGGGGGAAAAAGTATTAGTCACGAATGTTTAACTGCCTGATGTCAAATACCGTATGCTGCCAGTTTATTCTCGCATGGCTTTCATAGCTTTGTTAACATAGTAGAGAGAGAAATTTTGTAGTATCTTAAGCATTCACACATTAGCAATTCACTCCCTACTGCATCAAGCAAAACAGAAAGAAACTCTCAAAATGCAATTGTACTGAGCCAATAGAATTTCTTTGGCGTTGCTCAGAGACAGGTGCTAGCTGTCTCACAGAGAACAGGGATAATCCATGTCTTCAGCCTGACTGCCAAGGAGAAAAAAACAGATTGACTTTATTCAACACCTTCAGTCTGTTCCATCACCCAATTATCCCTTCATCACCCTTCATCAGGACAAAAGGTCCTGACTTGAAATGTCGACTTTCCTGCTCCTCTGATGCTGCCTGACCTGCTGTGTTCCTCCAGCTTCACACTGTATTAACTCTGACTCCAGCATCTGCAGCTCTTGCTATCTCTGAGTGACATTAAAATATGTTTCATCTGTATCTCATTTCCCATTACCTGCCTTTTTTCTATATCTCTTGACACTGTTACACAAAAATTGATTAACTATTGAAAAGTTCCCAGAGGGAAAAGCCAATTAGAAAGTAAAGTAACATTTAGAAATTAATCTATCCATGTAGTGGAACACCATTGTCGAGTATACAAGTCAAATCAGGTTGCATCAATCACAACTTTTACCTTCTGGTCTCTAACTGTGACTCACAACATCCACAGTCCGATGGAAGGTAGTCCAAGATTTCCACTACTGTTTGTGGAAAGAAAACGGGGAGATAGGGTCAAAGTGTCATAGAGATGTACAGCACGGAAACAGACCCTTCTTGTCCATGCTGACCAGATATCCTAAATTAAGCTAGTCCCATTTGCCAATATTTGGCCCATATCCTACTCATATTCCCTTCCGATTCCTTTTAAACGTTGTAATAGTACCAGCCTCTACCACTTCCTCTGGCAGCTCATTCCAACATGCGCCACCTTCTGTGTGAAAAAGTTGCCCCTTAGGTCCCTTTTAAATCTTTCCCCTCTCACTTTAAACCTATGCCGTCTAGTTTTGGACTCCCCTACCCCGGGGAAAAGACCTTGACTATTCACCCTATCCATGTTCCTCATGATTTTGTAAATCTCTAGATGATCACCCCTCAACCTCTGACATTCCAGGGAAAATAGCCGCAGCCTCTCCTATAGCTCAAACCCTCCAACCTTGGCAACATCTTTGTAAATCTTTTCTGCACCCTTTCTCGTTTAACAGCAACTTTCGTGTAGCAGGGAGACCAGAATTGAACACAGTATTCTAAAAGTGGCCTAACCAATGTCCTGTACTGCTGCGACATGAACTCCCAACTCCTTTACTCAATGCACTGACCAATAAAGGCAAGTGTACAAAACACCTTCTTCACTATCCTGTCTACCTGGGACTCCACTTTCAAGGAACTATGAGCCTTCAACCCTAGGTCTTTCTGTTCAGCAACATTCCTCAGCACCTTACCATTAAGTGTATACGCTCTGCCCTGATTCGCCCTACCAAAATGTAGCACCTCACATTTATCTAGATTTATTTGTCACAGGTCCTCGAAACAATAACAAAAGTACTATGGATGCTGGAAATCTGAAATTAAAGCAGAAATTAGTGGAGAATCTCAATAGGTCTGGCAGCATCTGTAGAGAGGGAAAAACAGAGTTAACTTTTAAATCCGATGCTTTGGAATCTCATTCCTGCTTCTCGACCTAATGAGTTTCTCCAAGCCTCGCAGTTTCTATTTTCCCTCCAATGTCTTTGTTGGATGTCCTGGTAGATCAGTGAGTGAGATGATGCAGTCACTAGGACCTACATCCACAGAGAGGAGCCAGGTTCCATTCTTCCACTGGTAAGAAATGATCTGACCTGACTTCAAAGGATTCGTCTCAGTGACATTGGGTTAAGTAAATGGAAAAGAAACATCAATGGAGTTGGGGTGACCGGATCTTGCTCCTGAGTAGCGTCCAGAGCCTGCTAGAGTGAAATGCAAATATATTTCGGTGACAACATAACCGGGGAGGAGCCGGTCAGACAGAACTGTCAGCTGCAGTCTCCGGTCATTTGAGACATGTGGCGTGATTAGTAACTGAGAGAAACGCATTGGTATTGCTGCTTGTAATTGAAATCTGGGGCATGAAACAGGATCTGCCTTGTTGATAAAGGTTAGTCAGATGGTGCTGACTGGACAAGACTCAAGGTCGCAAATAGAGTGCAGCAGAATTGATGCTCCCAGCGCAGAGACATGGGCGTTGTTAGTGTGATTAACATTATCCTTCACAGCGTAGGGAACAACACAATGGCGATGTCTGAGGTCAGTTATTTCAATGGTGGCGCAAAATGATGATAACAAATTCTAGGGGCTTTATTGGCAGGAACTCTACACTGAATGATGTTAAGCATTGTGATGTACTCCCCGAGTGTTGAATTCACAGCTAATATGTGCAGTTGCCTGCGGTCTTCCTTTCCAGGGTTTTCCATACCACTGTTGTAATGGGCTTCCGGGGTGGGGGAGCCCCATGCTTTGCATTCAGCTGCCGTCGGAGCAGTATAAGCTATCCGGGTTAATGGCCTGTAGCTGTGCTATCGAATCGACGTCATTCAGTACCATCCAACATTCACACCCAGGTATTTTCATAGAGTCAAAGAGATGGACAGCACAGAAACAGTCCCCTGGTCCAACTCGTCTATGCTGACCAGTTATCCCAAATCAATCTAGTACTATTTGCCTGCATTTGGCCCATATTCCTCTAAACTCTTCCTATTCATGCACCCATCCAGATGCCTCTACCACTTCCTCTGGTGGCTCTTTCCATGCACGCACCACACTCTGCGTGAAAAAGTTGCCCCCAGGTCCCTTTTAAATATTTCCCCTCTCCCCTTAAACCTATGTCACCTAGTTTTGGACTTGCCTACCCTGGGAAAAAGACCTTGACTATTCACCCTATCCATGCGCCACATGAGTTTATAAACCTCTATAAGGTCACTCCTCAGCCTCCAATGCTCCAGGGAAGACAGCTCAGGCCTATTCAGCCTCTCCCTCCGCAGCTCAAACCCTCCAACCCCGGCAACATACTTGCAAATCTTTTCTGTGCCCTTTCAAGATTAACATCTTTCCTAAAGCAAGGAGACCAGAACTGAATGCATTATTCCAAAAGTGGCCTAACCAATGTCCTGGACAGCCACAACATGACCTCCCAAATGCGATACTCAGTGGACTGACCAATAGAGGCAAGCATACCAAATACCTTATAAAAACCAAAAGAACTGCAGATGCTGTAAATCAGGAACAAAAACAAAGTTGCTGGAAAAGCTCAGCAGGTCTGGTAGCATCTGTGGAGGAGAAAGCAAAGTTAACGTTTCGGGTCCGGTGACCCTTCCTCAGAACCAAATACCTTCTTCAGTACCCTGTCTTCTGAACACTACACTTTTGTTGAGGCATAGGGCGTGGATGTTCCAATTGAGGAGCCTCTCCTGGGACTCAGATTTCAGCTAGACTGAGACTTACAGAATCGCAGAATTGTTACCACACAGAAGGAGACCATTCACCTATCATGACAGCACCAGCTCTTCAAATGAGCATAATTACCTAGCGTCAATCTTCTGCTTTCTCCCCATACTCCTCCACACTATTTCTATCCAAATAACTACACAATCTCTCTTGAATGCTTCAACTGAACCTGCCTTTTCACCACATTTTCAGGGAGTGCATTCCAGACCCTAACCACCCACTGTATGAAAAAATGTTGTCTCACTTCACCCTTGCTTCTTTTGCACATCACTTTACATCCACATCCTCTCATTCTTGTCTCTTTATCGAGTGGGAACTGCTTCTCCCATTGAGTTGCTCCAATCAGAAGCCTTTTCCCTCATGCCTTTGATGCTAATTGGCTCATTGGTGAGTGAGAAATAAAATGAGAGAGTAAGGAAGGTAGTGAGGGAGAGGGAAAGAGAGAGAGAAAGAGAGAGTGAGAGAGAGTGAAAGTGATAATGAGAAAGAAAGTGAGAGAATGAGAAACATAGTGAGGGGGTGAAGGAGATAGAGAGAGATCATGAGTGAGTGAGAGAGTATGTGAGCGAGTGGGAGAGTGACACAGAAATAGTGACAGAGTGAGAGATAGTGAGGGAATGAGAGATAGAGGTAGTGAGAAAGTGAAAGAATGACCACCCTGTTATAGGAAGGACATTATTAAATTGGAGAAGGTTCAGAAAAGATTTACCAGGATGTTGCCAGGAATGGAGGATTTGAGTTATAAGGAGAGGCTGGATAGGATGGGACTTTTTTCACTGAACTGTCGGAGGCTGAGGGGTGACCTTATAGCCAGTTATAAAATCATGAAGGGCATAGATAAGGTGAATAGCCGAGATCTTTTCTTTAGGGTGGGGAGTTCAAAACTAGGGGGCATATTTTTAAGGTGAGAAGAGAAAAAATTGAAAGGGACCTGAGGAGCAACTATATTAGACAGAGGGTGGTTTGTCTATGGAATGAACTATCAGAGGAAGTGGTAGATGCAGATACAGTTGCAATATTCAAAAGATATTTGGACAGTTACTGAGTAGGAAAGGTTTAGAGGGAAATGGGCCAAAGGCAGGCAAGTGGGATTAATTTAACTGAGGAACTTGGTTGGCATGGATGAGTTGGACCAAAAGGTCTGTTTCCATGCTGTATAAATCTTTGACTCCATGAGAGAAATAGTGAGTGAGTGAGAAAGAGAAAGACTGAGATAGTAAGGGAGCTAGGAGGAAAGTAAAGGTGTGGGACAGTGATAGCGAGGAAATTAGAGATAGAGTTAATGAGTTAGTGAGGGTGTGTAGGAGAGTGGGAGAGGGAAATAATGAGGGAGAGTAGAAGGTGGTGAGGAATAGTGATGGTGAGGGAGGACAGTGAGAGAGTATGATATTGAGGGAGTGCGGGAGAGAGGGAGAGAAATAATGAGGAAGTGAGAGAGACGGTCAGGGAATGGAAAGATATAGTGAGGAAGTGGGGGCAGAAGAGAGCAAAAAGGACAGAGAGGTAGCGAGGCAATGAGAGAGAGTAAGTGTGCAGGAGAGTGAGGGAAATTGTGAGGGTGTGGGAGTGTGCGGGGAAGTGTGGGTATGTGGCAGGGGAATGGTGTGTGAGGAGATTCTATGTTTAGTGTAGGAAGTTAATGACAATGGGAATATGTTTGTGGGGATAGAGGGAGTGAGAGACGAGTGTTTGTGTGTGAGTGTATGGAGGGCTGGGAAGGAAGGAGTGATAGAGACAGTGATTGTGAACAGGCACATACCCATCTTCCCACTTGGTAGGCAGGGAAAGCTGGAAAATGGACGATGAAGGTTAATCTGACGCCCACTTATGTATGAACTGTGGCATGGCCGGGTCAGAGCAGTTGCCACCAGAGGTAAATGCAAATTTGACTTGTTAGCTATGCCCCTGTCTTCCTTTCCTCCCTGGTGATCAACAAAGGGGACCGCAAATGTCTCTTTCTCATTCTCATTAACTGAAAAGGCAACAGAAAAAAGTGTTTTTATTAGTTAGCTCTTCTGCTTGGTCTCTTTTAATAGTCATTGCTTTGATATCTTTTAATGCACATTTCTTGTTGTAGTGCTTTCTGAAATTGGGACAGGAAAATTAAAATGTGGCCCCCACCAAGTGAAAAAGATCAGACAAGCCTGGGTGAGACAGACAGGGTACAATCCACCTGTGGAAGGATTGGGAACAAGAGGGCATTTAGTGGTGAAGGCAGCTTCAACCTGAGGCATTCAAAAGGGAATTAAATGTTACAAGGAACAGTGTGACAGGGTTACATGGAAAAGACAGGAGAATAGCACTCTGTGAGTTGTTCTTTCAGACAACCAGTACAGACATGATGGGCTCAATGGCCTCCTAATGCAATGTGACAATTTTGTGATTCTGTGCATTCAAATGTTGTTTCCATTAGCTGGCGGTGCAAGGGTTAGGGACCACAGATTTAAGATTTTCAACGAAGCTGACGTGAGAAAGACCATTTTGGCTGAGTGGGTGATGATGATGTGGAATTTGGAGTTGGCAGTGGAAGTGGAAAGAGTGGACGATTCCAAAAGGCCGCATGAGAGGAATTAACTTGCAGGATGGAGCGGGAAAATGGGAATGCCTGGAGTGCTCTGCAGGAAGCTGTCATCTATTCAATGCCCTTCTTCTGTGACGTAATCCCAGATGCATTATGTTTTGCCAGAGGAAGTGCTGGAGGACGGTACAATTACAACATTTAAGAGGCATCTGGATGAGTATATGAATAGGATAGGTTTAGAAGGATATGGGTCAAACGCTGGCAAATGGAACGAGATTAATTTAGGATATCTGGTCGGCATGGATGAGTTGGACCAAAGGTTCTGTTTCCATGCTGTATAACTCTATGACTCTAATCAAATGGCTGGCAGCTCTCTGCACTCAGCAGTGCCACCAGGAATGGTGGCCACTGCTGGAACTGCAGCAGGCCCTAAAAATTCTCATCACTGGAGCTGTCCGGAGAAGTACGTTGGAGTCGGGACCTCCTCCATGTTAAAGCCTGGTTAATCACATTTGTCTAACTTATTACGTTAGCTGTGGTGAGGGCTACTTCAGCGTGCTTCCTTATTGGTGTTGCATCCTCAGGGAATGGTTTGGCGGCTGCAGAGTGTGGCACGACCCTTAGCCACTTAGGAAATCAAGAAGCCATTTACAGAACAAAAAATGAAATTTGTCCTAACTTTGTATGATTTATTTATTTTTATAATTTATGCAATTAAAATGCTTATGGCAACCAATACACATTTTACTCTATTTTCATAAATACTGGATTACTCCCAGTGCCACGAGCTAGTGAGGGTAGGAATAGGAGGATAGAGCAGATGAATGTGTGGCTGAGGAGCTGATGCAGGGGAGAAGGATTCACATTTTTGGATCATTGGAATCTCTTCTGGGTTGGAAGTAACCTGTTTAAGAAGGACAGTTTGCACCTGAATTGGAAGAGGAGTAATACACTGGCAGGGAGATTTGCTAGAGCTGCTTGGGAGGATTTAAAACAAGGCCTAACAGGTAAAGCATGTGAACTCAGGGCATGGTTGGGAACACGGGACTGAGATACGGTAGCAACTGCAGAGACAGGACTCGGATGGACTCGTGATTCAGGACTGGCAGCTTAATGTTCCAGGGAATAGATACTATAGGAAGGATAGAAAGGGGGGCAAGAGACGAGGGGGGGTGGTGTTTTTGATTCGGGACAACATTATAGCTATACTTAGGGAGGGTATTCCCGAGAATATGCCCAGGCACGTTATTTGGGTGGAACTTAGAAATAAGAAAGGGATGATCACCTTATTGGGATTGTACTACAGACCCCGCAGTAGTCAGCAGGAAATTGAGGGAGAAATTTGTAAGGAGATCTCAGTTATCTGTAAGAATAATAGGGTGGTTATGGTAGGGGATTTTAACTTTCCAAGCATAGACTGGGACTGCCATAGTGTTAAGGGCTTGGATGGACAGGAACTTGTTAAGTGTGTACAAGAAAATTTTCTGATTCAGTATGTGGATGAGCAGGTGCAAAACCTGAACTACTCTGAGGAAATAAGCCAGGGCATGTTACTGAGGTGTCAGTGTGGGAGCACTTTGAATCCAGTGATCATAATTCTATTAGTTTTAAAATAGCAATGAAAAAGGATATTCTGGATCTAAAAGTTAAAGTTCTAAATTGGAGGAAGGCCAATTTTGATGGCATCAGGCAAGAACTTTCCAAAGTTGATTGGTGGCGGACGTTCGCAGGTAAAATGACAGCTGGAAAATGGAAGCTTTCAGACTGAGGTAATGAGAGTCCAGAGACAGTATGTTCCTATTAGTATGAAGGACAAGACTTGTAGGTGTAGGGAATGCTGGATGACTAGAGAAATTGAGGTGTGGGTCAAGAATAAGAAGGAAGCATATGTCAGGTATAGGCAGCAGATATCGAGTGAATCCCTAGAACAGTATAAAGGCAGTAGAAGTATACTAAGGGGGAAATCAGGAGGGCAAAAAGGGCACATGAGATAGCTTTGGCAAATAGGGTTAAGGAGAATCCAAAGGGATTGTACAAATACATTGAGGACAAAAGGGTAACTAGAGAGAGAATAGGCGCCCCTTAAAAATCATCAAGGCCACCTATGTGTGGAACCACAGGAGATGGGTGAGATACTAAACAAATATTTTGCGTCAATGTTCACGATGGAGAAGGATATGGAATATAGAGAACATGGGGAAATAAACAGCAACATCTTGAAAATTGTCCATATTACAGAGGAGAAGGTGCTGGATGTCTTAAAACACACAAAGCTGGATAAATCCCCGGGATCTGATCAGGTGTACCCTAGACCTCTGTGGGATGCTAGGGAAGTGATTGTTGGGCGCCTTGCTGAGATACTTGTATCAGTGATAGCCACAGGGGAGGTGCCAGGAGACTGGAGGTTGGCTAATATGGTGCCACTATTTAAGAAAGGTGGTAAGGAAAAGCCAGGGAACTATAGACCAATGAGCCTGGTGGGGAAGTTGTTGGAGAGAACTCTGAGGGACAGGATTTACATGTAATAGGAAAGACAGGGACTAATTAGGGATAGTCAGCATGGCTTTGTGCGTGGGAAGTTATGTCGCACTAATTTAATTGAGTTTTTTGAAGAAATAATGAAGAGGATTGATGAGGGCTGAGTGGTGGACATGATCTGTATGGACTTCAGTAAGGCGTTAGACAAGATTCCTTATGGTAGACTGGTTAGTAAGATTAGATCACATGGAATAGAAGGAGAACTAGCCATTTGGATACAGGACTGGCTCGAAGGTAGAAGACAGAGGGCGGTGGTAAAGGGTTGCTTTTCAAATTGGAGGTCTGTGACTAGTGGTGTGCCACAAGGATTAGTGTTGAGTCCACTGCTTTTAGTCATTTATATAAATGATTTGGATGTGAACAAAGGTGATATGGTTAGTAAGTTTGCAGATGACACCAAAATTGGAGGTGTAGTGGACAGTGAAGAGGTTACCTCAGAGTACAGCAGGATCTTGATCAGATGGGCCAATAGGCCAAGCAGTGGCAGATTGCGTTTAATTTAGGTAAATGTGAGGTGCTGAATTTTGGAAAGCCAAACAGGGCAGGACTAATACACTTAACGGGAAGGTCCTGGGGACTGTTGCTGAACAAAAAGACCTTGGAGTGCAGGTTCATAGTTCCTTGAAGGTCGGATAACAGGTAGATAGGATAGTGAAGAAGGTGTTTGGTATGCTTGCCTTTAGGAGGTCATGTTGCAGCTGGTGAGGCCACTGTTAGGATACTGCTTGCAATTCTGGTCTCCTTGCTATAGGAAGGATGTTGTGAAATTTGAAACTTCAGAAAAGATTTACAAGGATGTTGCCAAGGTTGGAGGGTTTGAGCTATCAGGAGAGGCTGACTAGGCTGGGGCTATTTTGCCCAGTGCCTTGTGCCTGAGGGGTGACCTTATAGAGGATTATAAAATCATGAGGAGCATGGATAGGGTAAATAGATGAGGTCTTTTCGCTGGTATGGGGGAGCCCAAAACTAGAGGGCATAGGTTTTAGGTGAGAGGGGAAAGATTTAAAAAGGACCTAAGGGCCAAATGTTTCACGCAGAGGGTGGTGAATGTATGGAATGAACTGCTAGAAGAAGTGGTGGAGGCTGATACAATTACAATATTCAAAAGGCATCTGGATGGGTAGATGAATAGGAAGGGTTTAGAGGAATATAGGCCAAATGCTGGCAAATGGGACTAATATTATTTAGGATATCTGGTCAGTATGGACAAGTTGGACTGAAGGGTTTGTTTCTGTGTTGTTTATCTATAACTCTATGACATGTAACAATAAATTACTATTGCTATTTATTACAGTCATGCTTTATGGTTGTGAACATACAGGTGGTGATTTTTAATTGCCTGAGCACCTGGACCACTGGGTGTATGATGTGAAGAGTAAGACTAAGAAGCCAGTAACCTCTCTCCATAAAAAAAGAATTGCATGTGCCTTGCTATCAGTCTGTCCAATTGTTTTGGAATCTGGTAACAATCAGTGGGGCCAGGCTAAGAGGTCGAGGTGAGAGGGAGTGGGAACAACAATGGGGAGTTGATGGCCTAGTGGTATTATCATTGGACTCTTAACCCAGAGACTCTGGCAATGTTCTGAGGACCTGGGTTCAAATCCACCATCTCTCATAGCAGGATTTGAACCCAGGTCCTCAGATCATTGCCAGAATTCAATAAAAATCTGGAAGTAAGCATCTGATGATGTCCATGAATCACTTGTCAGGGGAAAAACCTCTCTGGTTCACTAATGTCCTTTAGGGAAGGAAATTGCCTTCTTCAGCTGATCTGGACAACATGTGACTCCAGACCCATAGCAATAGGATGGGCCATAAATGCTGGCCTAGCCAGCAATGCCCTCGTCCCACAAAGAAAACAAAATCTGCCCAGGTCAAAGAGATGGGAAGACAGGGTAGGAGGAGATGGTGAGGTTTACCTTGAGAGATGTCTCTAATGAGGATAGGGAGCCCATAAAAGAGGTACCTGCGCTATTCCCAATTACAGTGACGTGGGAAGATGTAATAGGCCATGAATCAAATGAGCTACACCCCGTGCCAGGCGTGAAATCGTAGTGAGGTGCTGACTGGGTGGGGTAGGTATTGGGAAAAGTGTTCATGCTATTATACGCAATTTTATGCCTCCTGCCTGTCACCAGGATACTGTAAAAGTCTGCCTTTGGTACTTTAACCAAAATTTCTCAATTACCAGCAAAACGCTAATTGCTTGGTAATTAATCTCTGTGCAGTTTGTAAGAGTTAGCTGTATGTATAATCCATTCCCCAGCCTAGGGTTTCAAGTGTGGAATTTTTAAAATCCTTGTTTGGGATTTGGGTGTTGCAGGCAAGTCCAGCACTTACGGTCCATCCCCAGTTGCCCTTCAACTGATTGCATCTCCAGGCCATTTCAGAGGGCAGTTAAGAGTCAACCACATTGCCATGGCTTTGGAGTCACATCTTGGCCAAACCAGGTAAGGATGTGAGATTTCCTGCTGTAAAGGAAATGAGTGAACCAGATGATTTCTTTTACGCAATTGATAGTGGTTGCATGAGCACCGTTAGACCAGCTTTTCATTTCAGATTTTGTTTTCATTGAATTCAGATTTCAGCAGCTGTCATTTACCTTCCTACACCTCATTGCATTTATATCTCTCTCTCATGAAAATAAACTACTTGTAACCTGACTCTTTCTCCAAAATCTTGGTCAACTGTCCTGAGGTCTTTCTCTTTAACATTTTGTTAGTTCTGGTCTGATTACATTCCTTTGAAGTCTCCTTGAATGTTTCACCATTTTAAAAACATTATATTAGCATAAATTGTTATTCTTTCTGTTAAGACCAGTTATCGTCGTTGAAATTGACAGGTTCACAATATGAAAAGCCCACTGATGTGCTGTCTTGTAGAGATCTGATAAGGCATTGTATAAATGCCTCATTTTTCTGGTTTTTGCTTTCCTGAACACAATTCCTACTGAATACAATCTTGTGATATAGAAACTAAGATTGGTAGCTCAGCCCTGACCAAGAACTGAATCCAGCATATATAGTGTCAGTATGATTTAGACCAATTAATGTGCTCCAGAGTCTACAAGTTTAAATTCTCAACAAGCAACTCTTCCTGTTGCTGTTATCTTCTCCAAGCCTATAACTCTCCAAGGACACTGAGCTGCTGAAGTTCACCCAGTCTCATACAAGATCCCACTTCCATTGTCACCTAGGCCTTCAACCATCTGAGACCTGAGTTCTGAATTAACTCTGTAAACCTGCCTACCTTTAAAACACTTCTAAAAATTTATCTCTTTGACCAAGCTCTTCGTGATCTGTCCTAATATCTTATGCGGCTCAGTGTCAACTTTTGTCTGATTATGTTTTCAGACATTTTATCATGTAAAGCTGCTACATAAGTGTAAGTATTTTCTTTTAGTAGATGGACAATATTGATGACAGGAGACTGAAGCAAGGGGAAACAATGCAATGCATGAGAGATGCCAGTGTAATGGTAAATTATTGTATGGGTATGCCAAATCACAATGCACGATGAGCTATGACTAGGAAGACATCCTCTGTAAGTGTAGCAAATTACAGGTCCTGCTAGAATCATAGAATCTTTACTGTGTGGATACAGGCCATTCAACTCATCAAGTCCACATTGACCCTCCGGAGGGCATCCCACACAGATCCACGCCGTATCCTATCTCTACATTTTCCATAGCTAATCCACCTAGCCTGCACATCCCTAGACACAATGGACAACTTAACATGGTCAATCTACCTAACCTGCATATCTTTGTAATATGGGAGGAAACCAGAGCACCCAGAGGAAACACGCACAGACAGAGGGAGAATGTACAAACTCCACAGATACAGTTGCCTGAGGGTGGAATTGAACCCAGGTCCCAGATCACTGAGGCAGCAGTGCTAACCACTGAGCCACTGTACTGCTGGTCTAGTGTGAAAGAGAAAAACCCACTTCCTGGTCTAACTAGAAGAGTTCCTTGTATAAGTTACAGATTTTTGCAAGTTAGCAACTAGGTAAAGATTACATTGATATGAGCAAGATTGTTAAGATGCTTTGAGAAGGACCAGCTGTTAGATTTCACTCCTTTGAGATTTTGAGCTGGTCTGCCACAAAAATCCATATGACATCCCATTAGGTGGTGCTTCAGGCACCCCTCAGTTATAACTCTTTCACTTTCTTTTGGATCTATATACAACACCTCCCACTAAACCTTTTCTTCTCATTATTAATATTATGCATTTGAATATATAATTCCATTTAGCATAAGTCAATCTCCCCAAGTTTCTGATTTTACATTCTCAGACATCTGGAATGGAACTAATCTCTTGAAATGTGCTGTCTTTAGAGTGAGAAGGCTAGTTGGTTTGCTGTTGGGAAACAGGTTTTTGATTCACCTCCTTCCAGTTTGAGGTCCGTTAGTGCCTTTAAACTGGAGGACCTTTAATCGTTTGAATTTTGCAGTATATTGAATGGCATTGGTCATTACTTCTGAGTGCAACCTCCAAATAATTGTACACACCATATCCTCAATCTGTGTCTGCAAGTTTTATTCTCAAATTGCTTGCAGTTTTGTGCATATGCTTTTTTTTACTTCAACATGTTAATTGGTTTGGACTCCCATTCGCCCTTAAAGGTTATTTTGTTGGTGAAACCTACATGTTCACTTCCTCTGTTCTGTTGTTTGAGGACTGTTCCTGGCTTGGCATGATCTCTGTTATTATTATTGAGGATTCTTCCTGGGAAGGTAAGGTGGTCAATTATTTTGGGTTGAACTTTTGTCTCTTTCGAGTCACCTTAGCATCTAATATCAAACCTGAATGTGTCATTGTTAATAGTTCACCAAGCTGCGTAACGTCACGAGTTACATCAATTATAGATTTAGTTATTTGGTTAAAGTAGGGAATGCTATTCATTTTGTTACTCATTACCTGGATGTTCCTTAGTTGAATATAATTTAACTCATTTTCCATTTGAAGAAGATTGAGGTCAAGATATGCCTTCTTCGCTGAGAGTGATAATTCTTGATTGAGAAGTTGAATATAGCTTTTCTATATTTGAAATCCCCTATACTGGAGAAATGATTGTAGTATACCTTTAATACTAAGCGCTATGCATCTTGCACCTTGTATTATTGGTTGACAGGTTTCAAGGTTCACTATCTGATAAAAAAAAGATACTCGCTGCAGTGTCTAATTTGAAATTTGTGAGATGGCCATTGGCATAAACATCAGTTTTCCAAAATACAAGGTCTATTTCTCCCTAGAGACATCTGATTTTTTTTTTCCTTTATGGACATTCTACTTCATTAAGTTCTTTGGGTAACATTTTGAGCTCTTTCTTTCTGAAACTGTGTCTTACTTCTGTATGTTTTCTGTAAATGATCGATTGTGTGATAGATAAAGCATTCAGTTTTAATAGCTGGGCACTGTCTGTATCTGTGAAGTTTCTTTTCTCCATAGTACTGACAAAAATCTTTAGTATCTAATTCTAATTGCTACATTGGTTTCTGACACATATTGTTTGTGGTTTGACATATTCAGAATTGAATGGACTCTACTTATCTCTGCTAAATGTTAATTTTCTCCTTTTATGATTCAACTGCGATACTTCCAAATTTCTGTTCCACTGACCATCTACATAAATAGCTTTTTCTAGAGTCAGGTCTTCTTTTGATTGTCATAAATCTGACAAAGTCTCATCAATAATTCTCTCTCTCATTAATTCTCACTTGAAGTGACAATAGTCATATTTTGTTCCAAATCTTTAGATATCATAAATTGAATCATCTATGGATTTCCTTAGGCACAACATTTTTTTTATTAAATCTTGCTCTTTTAGGAATTATGTTTGTTCTAATGTTGAAAGTAATTATCAAAGGTTTTTATTGCCTCTTCAAAATATCTGCTGTTTCTTTTACCCCTCGGTGAGTTACAACATCATCGGATATACTCCTAATTGTGTATAGAAATGTATTAATTTGAGTGGCTATTTTGGAAACTATTTTGCATCTCAGAAATGATTTTCTCTAAGATGTCCATTTCTGTACTCTATTTGGTTCATCTCTGATAAGAAGTCTTCCGGGCAACATTATTTCTGAAGTCCTGATGATATATCTTAATAATTTAGTTATTTCCTTTGATTACTTAAAAGACTTTTGTTCCAAAGTTCAGGGGTCCTTTCTTGCCATACTGAAGGGGTTTTGTGTCTAAAATGGAGGTAATTCCACCCTTCATAGATAAAGTGGAGGATTCCTGCATTTTTCTAGATTCACTGTAGGCTAAATGTCCCAAAATTGCCACCTCTAAAAGAGCAAAAACAATGCTGGCATCATTCACAAATGATAAAATAGAATCTCCAAGCAAGTTTTCTCTCTCTCCCCTACAGCCCCTACTGGGGGGAGGGGGATGGAGATTAAATCTTGAGTTCCTGCCTGCTGCTAACTGTGCTGTGGAGACAGTAAGGACTGCAGATGCTGGAAGCTAGAGTGAATAAATGTGGAGCTGGAAAAGCATTGCAAATCAGACAGCATCCGAGCAGCAGGAAGGTCAACATTTCAGGCCAAAACCTGACGAAGGGTTTCGGTCTGAAACATTGACTTTCCTGCTCCTTGGATGCTATCTGACCTGCTGTGCTTTTCCAGCTCCACATTTATGGACGCTGGCAGTGTTGTATGAGGGGTAACTTAAAGGTGCGTCTGAAGTTCACATGTCATGATTACTGTGTATTGTATGAGCAGTCAAATCAAAACCCATCACTGCCACCACATTGTATAGGCATGCTAGCTCCCTTACCTATGAGATTTGCTGGTCATGATGAAGTTTGCTGCCACCATCTATTTTAAATACAGGAAAATACATGTCCTGCTTAGTCTAGTAGAGGGAAACAACTTTCTGATCAAACGAGAAATTGTATTTAACATAATATAATTTATTGCATGCTAGCAATCAGATACAAGTTATGTTCATAGAATCCCTACAGTGTGGAAGCAGGTGCTTCAACCCCTCAAGTCCACACTCACCCTCTGATGGCCACCCCACCCAGAACCACCCCCCCCATCCTATTCCTATAACCCTGCATTTCCCATGGCTAACCCACCTAGACTGCACATCCCTGGACACCATGGGCAATTGAGCATGGCCAATCCACCTGACCTGCACATCTTTGGACTGTGGGAATAAACCACCCAGACACAGGGAGAACGTGCAAACTCCACAGAGACAGTCACCCAAGGGGTCCCTGCTGAGCCACCATGCTGCCCTATTATAGATCATAGAATCCCTACAGTGTGGAAACAGGCCCTTCGGCCCAACAAGTCCACGCTGACACTCAGAGCATCCAACCCAGACCCAGCCCCCTAATCTACACATCCCTGAACACTATGAGCAATTTAGCATGGCCAATCCACCTAACCTGCACATCTTTGTACTATGGGACGAAATCGGAGCACCCGGAGGAAACCCACGCAGACACAGGGAGACAGTGCAAACTCCACACAGACAGTTGCCCGAGGGTGGAATTGAACCCGGGTCCCTGGTACTGTGAGGCAGCAGTGCTAACCATTGAGCCGCCCATATATGATAGACAGTCACAGAGTCATAGAGATGTCCAGCACAGAAACAGACTCTAGATTCCAACTTATCTGCACCGCACGGATATCCTAAATTAATCCAGTCCTATTTGCCAGCATTTGGCCCATATCCCTCTAAACCCTTCCTATTCATAAAGTCATCCAGATGCCTTTTAAATGTTGTAATTGTACCAGCCTCCACCACTTCCTCTAGCAGCTCATTCCATACACACACCACGCTCTGCATGAAAAATTTGCACCTTAGGTCCCTATTTTCTCTTTCCCCCTCTCACCTTAAACCTATGCACTCGTTTTGGCAGACATTATTACATAGAATTTGGGGAGGAATAGATGTTAGATTTCACTCCTTTGAAATCCTAAGCTGTTCTGCACACATGTCCATTTGTTGTCATCAATGTATTAACCCTTTCACTCTCAAACCCATTTACAACAGGGAGTGTCACCGGACCAGTAATTCAGAGGGCTAAGGTAATGATCTGGCAGACCAATCTCACAATAGTGGTTGGTGGAATTTAGATACAATTAATAAATGTGGATTTGAAATTTAGTCTCAGTAATGGTGATCATAAAACTTACACCAATTATTGTTAAAATCTTATCTGGTACCCTAAAAACCATTTGAGAAGGAAATCTACTTTTATTACCTGGCCTGGCCTAAATATGACTCTAGATCCACAGCAATGTATTTGACACTCAACTGCCCTCAGTTCATAGAACCCATACAGTGTGAAGCAGGCCATTCAGCTCATTGAATCTACTCTAACCCACTCAGACCCACCTCCTACCCTATCCCTATAACCCTGCATTCACCATGGCTAATCCACCGAGCCTACACATCCCTGGACACAACTGGGCAATTTAGCATGGTCAATACGCCCTAACCTGCACATCTTTGTGCTGTAGGAGGAAACCAGAGCACCTGGAGAAAACCCTCGGAGACATGAGGAGAATATGCAAAGTTGCCTGAGGGTGGAATCAAACCTAGGTACCTGGTGCTGTGAGGCAACAGTGCTAACAACTGAGCCACCGTGCCGCCCTGTTGCTATTCAAATGCATGGTCAAGAAATGTAGAACTTGCCAATGCCAATTACCTCTGACAAAAGAGTAAAAGAAAGTACTTGTGACAGTTGACTAAATGAGCAGTTCACATTACAGTTGAAATTCTCTCCCAAATACTTGAAAAAATGAGTTGAAATTTTACTGCATTTTGGCTACATCAGCTGAATTATTTCAAGTAAAGGAAATCCCTAATCTGAAATTTGAATTTAAAAAATGGAAATATTCAACAAGGCAGCAAGCATCTTTACAGAGAGAGAGAGAAACATTTTTAACCAAGTTAAAATTTCTGATCTGTGAGCTTTCAACTGATATGGAAACATTAGAAATTTAATAGGTCTTAAAGATGGATTGAGGAAGCGAGAAATCCACAGCATTTTGCTTTTGTAAAAGGAAATTCTTTTTTAGTTTGTAGCATTCCAGAAATTTTAACTGTTATTTTTGGGGATTACAATCTCCATTCCCATTCATTTATAATAAAGCTTTAGTGATTGAATAATCCGTTTATTTATTCCAAAGGGCTATAGGATTTTCATATTTTCTGTCAGGGTGGATGGCATGTGTTGTGTCAACACAGAGCAGTTCTCTTCATTTTCCATGAAAATTTTGTGTGCAATTCTGACAGCAAGTGTCAGCTTTGGCACAGTGACCACACTCACATCTCTGTAGGTTATTCATCAAGCCTTGCCCCAGGCTTACCCTGAGGCTCCAGTAAGTACTAAGGGAGTGATAGTTGTTTGTCTCTCAAATGGGATGTTAGAAATTCATTCAGACACTAGGTGTTAAAATATAAAGTCTGTCCCCCTCAGGTTGATAGCCATCACATCATGGTGTGACCAAAGTATCTGACTGTATGAACAAATTCAACTGACAGACAGAATTGGAATTCTTCCCAAGGGAACATTGCTCATTGAATGTATTCAAGGCTGAGTTAGAGCTGTGATGGGCAAGGGAGTCAAGGGTTATGGCAAGCTGTGATTATTACGAACGGTTAATGCTTCAGCAAGTTCAATCTTCGTTTCATAATTATTCAAAATTATAAGTAATGCTTTATATTTTAAAATATGCTTAGCTCAATATCACAAATGGACAAACAAAATACTGCGGATGCTGGAAATCTGAAATCCAAATGATTGTTTTTAAATTAAACATGATGATTTTTACTCTTTTGTCAGATGTAATTGGCATTGGCAAGTTCTACATTTCTTGACCGTGCATTTGAATAGCAACAGGGCGGCACGGTGGCTCAGTTGTTAGCACTGTTGCCTCACAGCACCAGGTACCTAGGTTTGATTCCACCCTCAGGCAACTTTGCATATTCTCCTCATGTCTCCGAGGGTTTTCTCCAGGTGCTCTGGTTTCCTCCTACAGCATAAAGATGTGCAGGTTAGGGCGTATTGACCATGCTAAATTGCCCTGTTGTGTCCAGGGATGTGTAGGCTCGGTGGATTAGCCATGGTGAATGCAGGGTTATAGGGATAGGGTAGGAGGTGGGTCTGAGTGGGTTAGAGTAGATTCAAGTGGTGACTGCAACGAAATCTAATTGAATAAAGGAACCTGATCAAAGGGTAAAATGGCCTCGTCCCAGCATTTCTGCTACTTTTTTTCTTCTTCTGTGTGGACCTCCAACATCTTTGTGTGCCAACATCTTTGTGTGGCAGCAACTTCTGGAATTGGACATCAATGTTGCAAACAGCATCAGTATTCTGATTGTCATACATGGACCCTCAACATAGCTTAGAAAGAACGTTGCCTGCTCCTCATAGGGTCATAATATCCCTACAGTGTGGAAGCAGGCCATTCAGCCCATCAAGTCCATATAAACCCTATGAATAGAATCCCACCCAGACTCAACCCCTACCCTATCCCTGTAGCCCTGCATTTCCCATGGCTAACCCACCTAGCCTTCACATCCATGGACACTATTGAAAATTTAGCATGGCCAATCCACCTAACCTGTACATCTTTGGACTGTGGGAGGAAACCAGAGCATCCGGAGGAAATCCGCACAGACACAGGGAGAATGTGCAAGCTCCACACAGACAGTCACCCAAGGGTCGAATTGAACCCAGGTCCCTGGCACTGTGAGGCAGCAGTGCTAACCACTGAGCCACCATTCTCCCCTACATCCTGTATTACTAGAAGACTCTGTATGATCCCATTCAAAACGAGAGCAAGTGGTTATCCTTCAATCACCCCAGAAGGCCAGGGCAATACATATATGGTAACTCCACCACCTGCAAATTCCCCTCCAAGCCACTCACCACATCCTGACCTGGGAATATATCGCCGTTCTGTCGCAGTTGCTGGGTCAAAATCCCAGAATTCGCTCCCTAATCGGATTTGTGGGTGACTTTACACACCAAGGACTGCAGCGGTCCATGAAGGCAGCTCACCACCTGAAGGGCAACTCGGGATGTTGTCCTAGGCAGCAATGCCTATGTCGTGTGCATAAATAGTGAAATAATAATCACCATCACGAATTGTAGTTAGCACTGCTGGCTTACAGCACCAGCAACCCGGGTTTGATTCCAGCCTCGGGCAACTGTTCTTGTGGAGTTTGCACGTTCTCCCTGTGTCTGTGCGAGTTTCCTCTGGGTGATCCTCTCACAGTCCAAAGATGGGCAGATTAAGTCGATTGTCCATGCTAAATTGCCCACAGTGTCCAGGAATGTGTAGGCTAGGTAATGGTAAAAACTCCATGTGGGATGATGGGGATAGGTTGTGGGTGGGGTTTGGGTCTAGGTGGATGCTCTTTAAAGGGTCAGTGCAAAATCAATGGGCTGAATGGCCTCTTTCTGCACTGTAGGTTTTCTGTGAATCTATGACTAATTGCTGGTTGTGGGATCTTGCTGTGTGCCAATTGGCAGGTGCATTTCCTAAAAGACCAACTACATTTCAAAGTAATTGGTTAAACCGTCTGGATTTGTTTTTTAGGGGTGTGAGTGTCACTGGCTGAGCCAGTGTTTACTGCCCATCCCTCGTTGCTCTTGAGAAGGTGATATTGAGCTGCCCTCTTGAACTGCTGCAGTCCATTTGGTCTAAGTGCCGTCGGGGACGGAATTCCAGGATAACCTGAGATTGTGAGGAGGGGGTAATCGCTCTTGTAAATTCGCCAACAGACTACCCTTGAAATGTACGTTAAACTAAACACCCGAACAGTCTGCAGGATCTGGTGACATTAAAGTTGGATAATGTTAGTCGATCCTCGCCTCAATATCGTATATTCTGCACCTTACACACAGTGCATTGCAAAACGAAAGCAACTATCTCCACGACGATTTTGTGCATTGCACAACCAGTAAGAAATTGACTTGCAAACTTTAATGCGGAAATTTCCCTAACACTAAAAAAGTGTTTTTTTTGAGAAGTGGCAGCTAAAACTGGGGAGTGGAATAGGATTCAGGAGCCTGACGGAGGTCAGCAGTGAGTAATGATGGAGGGAGGGGTGAGACTGAGCTCCACTTACTGTGGAAGATCCCAGTTTGGAAAGTGACCTCGCGTTGACGTGACTTGAGTATGCAACTCCACCCAACACACACACCACACACACATACACATACATACAAGGGAGCAAGAGTCAGGGCCTAAACATGGCGTTACAAACAGAGGGGGAAGGAGAAGCTGGTGGGAAAATAAAGACCATGTAAGCACTCACCAGACACCTCCTTTAAACCAGAGGTAGACAGTGCCTGCGAGGATTCAGTACGAGCTGTGTTGTAAGAGAGACAGCGACAAAAGGAAAAGAAAAAGAAAAGTTTTGGCAAAGTTTTGCACAGGGGAGTCTTGAGGACGTTGTTGTATAGTGAAGGAGAAGCAGGTCCGGAGAGAGTTAAACTTCTCAGCTGTGTGCCCCGGTAACTTTAGCCGCGATCTCCTTCTCTTTGGACTTGTTTAAACAGCGAGAGGGAGCCGGGCCGCAGAGAGA
>NC_063345.1:66241078-66254736 GCF_021869965.1 Rhincodon typus
GCAGAAATACAAGTAAATCAGACTCAAGTTGGTTTCTCAGCAATGTTCAATGAAATGCAATGGAAATATATTATAAGTGGTGATAGTGTGGCCACAGTATTTCTGGGCTAGGCCTAGATTGGTGGCATGGTGGCTCAGTGGTTAGCACTGCTGCCTCAGAGCACCAGGGACCTGGGTTTAATTCTACCCTTGGATGTGGAGTTTGCACGTTCTCCCTGTGTCAGTGTGGGTTTCCTCTGGGTGCTCTAGTTTCTTCCCACAGTCCAAAGATGTGCAGGGTAGCTGGACTGGACATGTTAAATTGCCCATAGTGTCCAGGGATGTGCGGGTTGGCTAGATTAGCCATATGAAATGCAGGGTTACAGGGATCAGATAAATGAGTGGGGTACTTGTTGGAGGGGAAGTGTGGACTCGATGGGCCAAATGGCCTGATTCCACACTGTAGGGATTCTATGATTAATAACTCAGAAACTGTCAGTTCATCTCCCACCATGGCATTTTGAAAATTATAAAAGTGATCACAAATCTATTGGACCTTCTCACCCAACTGATTTTCAAATGACCTACATGGGGAAGGAAGGCTGCTGTCTTTAACCAACCTGGTTTCTACATGACTGCCTGACTCTTAACTCACTTCTCAAATGGTCTAGTCAAGTGACCCACCTCAGTTGAATCAAATGGCTACAAAGATCAAAGAACAGCACCATTAGATCACCCAGTATGAGATTTGGATAAGATAAACTTGGACATCTGGCCCAGCCAACACCCCCACGCAAAGGTTTCCTCTGGGAACATCTGCGTAGTTTGGCCACAATGGGAGAACTGTCCCTTATCCAGTGAAGTAACAAAATCAAAGTTGCTGGAAAAGCTCAGCAGGTCTGGCAGCATCTCTGAAAGAGAAAACAGACTTAACGTTTCGGGTCCGGTGACCTTTCCTCAGAACTAACAGCCTGACATAGTCATGCTTACCAAATGATGTCTTGCAATGCTCCAGAAACCCAACATTACCATCTCTGGGTATGGCCAGTCCCAGCAGAATGTTGAAGCCAGCAGAGGTGCTGGTCTAGTGATAGTTGGTCAGGAGGGAGATGCCTAGGAATCTGCAACAGTGACTCAAAACCGCATAAAGTCTCATGATGCATCCAAACTATTGGCATGGTAATCTTCCTTCACTGACAAATCACCACTCCATCATTTTGATCACCACTTGGATGAAGCACTGAGGGTGACAAGACCATGGAAAATACTCTGGGTGGGGCACTTCAATGTCCACTTACAAGAATAGTTTGCTTGACCAGCAGTGCTACTACCAAACTGTGCTCTGACGAACATAGCCGCTACACTGGCCCTGCTGCAGGTACTGAAGGGATCAACAAGACAGACAGCCTACTTAACCTTATCCTGACCAATCCACCCATTACAGAAGCAACTCACCCAGCTTCCCAGCCTAAAACAACTACCAACCCTGAAAACTTTCCCACCCAGAAGGGGAGGAAAACAGATATGTGGCAACAATACAATTTGCACATTTCTTTTCAAACCACTCATCTTCCAGACTTGGAACAATACCACCATTCCTTCACTGTCATTGGATCAAAATCCCAATCTCCCTCCCTAACAGCACTATGAGTATCCTTGAATCATAGTGGTTCAAGAAGCAGCTCATTATCACCTTCTCCAGGGCAAGTAGGGATGGCCAATAAATGTTGATCTTGCAAGTCATGTCTACATCCCAAGAATGAATTAAGAGGTAAAGTTAAGGAACCATGTCATTCTTTAATTCTCTATAAGTTATTGAGCTGGTTAATGAAGAAGGCTGTCCATTGAGTCAGTATCTTCAGCCAATATTCTTATAAGTGAAATGTCTGTACTTACAGGTGCGTGTGTGTTTGTTTGAGTGAGTCAGAGATGTGTATATATGGCCCTGAGCTGAAATATGTGTATGTGTGAAAGAATGTGTTTGTTTACAAGTAGGCGTGCATGTGAGAGTGTGAACGTGCCCGTGTTTGTACATGTGTGTCTATGAATCAAGGGCACCTGTGTGAATAAGTGGTCTAGATATTACTTGCCCTGCCGAGCATATTTTCAACTTGGGGGCATGTAAAATAGGACAGGTGCCTCACCCACCACCTTCCCATCCATCCCCAAGCTCACCCTCATTTGACAGGGGGTGGGCAAGTTCCAAAATCATTAACCAGATCCCTATATTAATAAATAATTAAGTATCAATTGAGCTTGTTATAGGCTTAGTTGATCCCAATATTACACTGTTGGCATATGGTTGGCATGGGGAGGTGGGCATGAATATGCTGCCTGCTTTTTCTCAGAACTTCGGGAAGGGAGGGTACTATCTTTGAAAGGTATCCTGTGTCCATGGTGGGGGAGGGGTACAAACCTGAGAAGGTATTAGCTCTCGATGAGCAGCCAGCTCCCCCATTTCCACAACTCCTATAATTTTCAGAGTGCATCTGTGAGTATGAGTGTGAGAGTGTATGTGTGCACGTGTGTTTGAGAGTGTTCGTGAAAGTGTGTGTGAGTGTGTGTCTGTATGTGCATATGCTTTTTTATGTGTGAATGTGTATGTGAGAGTATGTGTGTCTGCAAATGTGTGTGTGTGTGTGTGAGAGTGTGCGTGAGTGTGTGTGTGTTTGTGTATGTGTACGTGTGTGTGTGCAAATATGTGTGTATGTGTGCCTGTGTGTGTGTGAGAGAGACACCGTGTGTGCGTGTTTGAGAGTGTTTGTGAGTGTGTGTGTGGTTTGTGTGTATGCTTATGTATGTGTGAATGTGTATGTGTGTGTAAGTGTGTGAATGTCTATGTGTGTGTGTATGTGAGAATGTGTGTCTGTGTGAGAATGTGTATATGTGAGTGTGTCTGTGTGTGTTTGTGTGTGACTGTATATTGTTTTGTGCATATGTGTGTGTCTGATTGTGTATGTGTGTGTTATTTTGTATGTGTGAGTGTGTGTTTATGTGCTTGTGAGGGTGTGTGTGTATGTGTATGTATGTCTGTATATGTGTGTGTAAGTGTGTGTGATTATAAATGTGTGTGCGAGATTGTGTGTATGTGAGTGTGCGAGTGTGTATGTATGTTTGTGTATGTGATATTGTGTGTGTGCGTGTGTGTGTGTGTGTAAATCAAGGGTCCATGTGTCAATGAATGGGCTAGATATTACCTGTCCCTGCTGAGCATATTTTCAACTTGGCGGCATGTAAAATAGAGACTGTGTGTGTGTGACACTGTGTGTTAGTGTGTGCAAATAGATATGTGGTGTATGTATTTGTCTATGTCCGTGTAAGTGTGAGTGTGCGCATGCGTGCACATGTGTGTGCATGTACATGCAAGTGTGTGTATGATTGTGTGCGTGTGTAAATTTATACGTGTATGTGTGTGTTGATGTTTGAGAGTGTGTGCGTATATTTGTGTGTGAATGTGTCTGTGTGTGTATGTGAGTGTGTGTGTGCGCGATTGTGTATGAGTGTGTGAGACTGCATGTGTGTATGTGTGTAATTGTGCATGTGTGTGTATGAGTGTGTGTGCATATTTGTGTGTGTGTGAGTATGTTTGTATGCATGTGCATGTGATTGTGTGTATGTGTGAATGTGTATGTGCATGTGAGAGTGTGGATGTATGTGTGTGTGTGTGATTGTGTATGTGAGTGTGTGTATGTTTGTATGTGTGTGAGTATGTGAGTGTGTGTATGTTTGTATGCATGTGCATGTGATTGTGTATGTGTGTGTGCAAATGTGTGTGTGTGCGTATGGTGTGTATGAGAGATTGTGTGTATGCATGTGTGTTTGAGGGTGTTTGTGAGAGTGTCAGTGTGTGTATGTTTATGTATGTGTGAATGTGTATGTGCATATGAGAGTGTGCATGTGCAAATGTGTATGTGTGTGTGTATGTGTAAGTGTATGTGTGTTTGAGTGTGTGTGAGTGAGAGAGTGTGTGTGTGACGCTGTGTGTGTGTGTGCGAATGGGTATGTAGTGAATGTCTGTGTAAGTATGTGTGCGTGTGCATGCGTGCGCATGTGTGTGCGTGTGTGAATGTATATGTGCATGTGAGTATGTGTCGGTGTTTGAGAGTGTGTGAATATATTTGCGTGTGAATGTGTCTGTGTGGGTGTGAGTATGTGTGTGATTGTGTATGTGAGTGTGAGACTGTGTGTGTGTATGAGTGTATGTGAGTGTGTGTGTATGTTTGTATGCGTGTGCATGTGATTGTGTATGTGTTTGTGTGTGAGAGTGGGTGTGATTGTGTAAGTGTGAGAATGCGTACGTGTGTGTGTGTGTACATGTGTGTATGTTTGTAGGTGTGTGCATGTGTGTCTGTGTATGTTTGTATGTGTGTGCATGTGATTGTGTGTGTGTGTGTGTGTGTGTGTGTGAGAGAATGCGTGTGTGTGTTATGGAAGTATGTGAACGACGAGTCTTTTGCTTGTCTCCACTCCTTCACCTCAATCATTGGCTGCCTTGCTATAGCGCCTAGTCTTCACAATTAGCCAGCGCTGATTTTGTGGCCATGTGCATGATGCTAGTCTGTCCCTTCTCCAAGTGAAGACAGTAACCCCACTGGAATAAAAACTCAACTGTTGGATTTAAGCATCTAGAAGAGAATAATTGGACAAACATTTTCCTTTTTGGGCTTTGGTGTTTTTCTTTATCACAAAATAGCAACATTTTCAGAGAATATTCTTCACTGGATTCCTGCCTGTACAACCTTTGATCAAATTTAAAAATGATAACAGCACAAATCCGAAAGAATCCGCTTTTGTTGTGGGTTACACAATAGAGCTCTCAAGATGAAGATGCTTCGGGCACTAGAGCTGGTCTTGTGTTTTGTAACAGGCTGTCACTGTGGGGTGAGCAGTTGGCACTAGCTGGTGATATTTTATTTTGCTAAATGGAGTACAACTAATGACAGCAGCATGTCTCTGTCAATAATGGACCTGATTGTACTGAAGAAGGCTGCTTTTGCACATTAAAAATAAATGTACCAATGGATTAATTCGATTTATTTAATGCTCTTTTTTGCTGCAAGCACTTTTCTGGGTTTTCTGTTAAATTTAGAAAGCATAGAAAAATCTACCATTTAGTAGGAAACCATTCAGTCTATCTTGCTACACTGACTGAGAAAGAGCTACACAGTCTAATTACATTCTTTAACTATAGTAGTCTGTCCTGTTGTAGGTTACTACAGTTCAGATTCATATCCATGTATTTTCTTACGATTCAAAGAGGATTTCTGCCTTTATAAAAACTGAAAGAACTGCGGATGCTGTAAATCGGGAACAAAAACTGAAGTTGCTAGGAAAGCCCAACAGGTCTGGCAGCATCTGTGAAGAAAAAAATCAGAGTTAACGTTTCAGGTCCGGTGAATTGACTTCTGCCTTTATGACTTTCACACAATAAATTCCAGATCCTCACCATCCTCTATGTGAAACATTTTGCCTCATCTTCCCTCTAATCCATTTCTGAATTACCTTAAACTGTGTCTTGTAGTTAGTGCCCTCTTCACCAGGGCTGGGGTCTAGGTCCATGCAATTCATTCAATCTAAGCATCATATAACTTTCTACCCTTCAATTTCCTTCATTCGAAGAAAACAGCCCCAGTCTATCCAATCTTTCCTGTTGAAGGTGGTATATCAGCATGGATACAGGATTGGTTAGTTAAAAGAACACAAGAGTGTTGCGATTAGAGCAGTATTTTCAGGATAGCAACCTATAATTAGTGGAGAGACACAGGGATCAGTGCTAAGGCCACAATTATTTATAATCCATATTACTGGATGAGGTAAGCGATTATATGCTTTGAAACGCTAGGTGAGCCCCATGTGGTCAGAGGAAATTCTTCAGTGACACCCTCAAGGCCTCACTGGTGAAGTGTGGCATTCCCACCAACAGCTGGGAATCACTGGCCCAAGTCCATCCAAAGTGGAGGAGGAGCATCTGGAAAGGCATAGAGCACCTCGAGACTTGCCATTGAGAAAAAGCAGAAGCCAAGCGAAAACAGTGAAAAGATCGTGCTGCCACACCAATGCCCCAATCACCCCTTCCGGTGACCATCACCTGTGCCAATTGTAAGAGCCTGCGGAAGTCACATTGTTCTGTACAGCCCTCTACGGACTTACCTGAGAATGGAAGAGAATCATCCTCGTCTACAAGGGACTGCCAATAAATGAATGAATGCATGAAAGCCGAGTTTGCAGATGACATTAGATGGAAAGGCAAGTGGTGCAAACGACACAAAGATTCTGCAGAGGGACAGCAGGCCGGTTAAGCGAGTGGGCACAAATCTGGCAGATGGCAATATAATGTGGGAAAATGTGAAGTCATGCCCTTAGGCAGGAAAAGTAGTATAGCTGAATATTATTTGAGTGGATAAAGGCTGCAGAAAGCTGTAGCACAGAGGGATTTGGGAGTCCTAATGCATGAATCACAAAAGGCTGGCATCCAAGTTCAGTGGGTAATAGGGAAGGAAAATGAATGGTTGGCCTTTGTTTGAAAGGGAATACAGTACGGAGGTTTTGCTAAAACTAGACAAGTCACTACTCAGATCACAACTGGAATACTGTGAACTGTTTTGTGTCCCTTAACAAAGGAAACATACACTGTAATTGGAAACTGCCTACAGAAGAGTCACTTGGCTGATACTGGCTATGGAGGGACAGTCTTATGAGGAGAATTTGAGTGGATGGGGCCTGAACTCATTGGAATACAGAAGAATGAGAGGTGGCCTTATTGAAACATGCAAGATTCTTAGGGGACTTGACAGTTTAGATGTGAGAAGGATGTTTCCCCTTGTGGGAGACTCTAGCACCGGAGGGCACAACCTCAGAATAAGATGTCACACATTTAAGACAGAGATGAGGAAGAATTTCCTCTCTTAGAGGATAGTGAATCTCCAGAATTCTTTACTGCAGATGCCTGTTAAAGTTGGATCAGTAAGGATATTCAAGGTTGAGATAAATACATTTTTAATTAGTGCGGGAATCAAAGTTTATAGGGAAAAGGCAAGAAAGTGGAGTTGAGGATTATCAGATCTCTTTGAATGGTGGAGCAGTCTCGATGGCCTGAATGGCCTACTTCAGTCCCCATGTCTTATGGTCTTAAGGTTTGTTGGTCTTCCCCAAATGCATTCCCTCACAGTTCTCCTGATTGGATTCTATTTGGTGCTATTCTTTCCCTCTGTCCATTCCACTGTTACAGTCCTGTGGTCTACGGCTTTCTTTCTCACAAAAACTCCACAATTAATTTTCATATCAACTGCAAACTTCTTTATCATGTCCCTTGTATTTAGGTTTAATTCATTGGAATGCAGCAGGAAAAGTGAGGGATCCTGTGCTGAACCATGTGGCATCTGACTGGAAACAGTCTTCCTGTCAGAGAAACACCTGGTTACATACCTTTTGCTTCCAACCACAAAGCCAAATTGTAACACAGCTTTCCACAAGTGGAAGTGATGGCCTAGTGGTATTATCACTGGACTGTTAAATCAGTGACCTGGGTACAAATCCCACTGTGGCAGATGGTGGAATTTTAATTCAATAAAACTCTGGAATTCAGAATTTAATGATCAATTGTTGGGGGCAGAAGCATCTGGTTCACTAATGCCCTTTAGGGAAGGAGACTGCTGTCCTTATCTGGTCTGAACAACATGCAACTCCAGACCCACTTAGGGGTAGGTAATAAACACTCATCCAGCAAATTAATAAAAAAAAATTCCCTTGGATTTCATGAGCTTTTCAATCAGTCAGCCAAATGTTACTTCATCAAACATTGTGCTAAAATCCCTCTGTACTACATCAATCATGCTACTTTCTTCAACTTCTGTTAAGCTCCCTGAAAAAATGGTCAAACACAGACTTCCTTTAACAAATCTATGCTGGTTATTCTAGATTAATCTTTCTAAATTATGACTTATATTTCTCTTAGAAATTTTTCTGGGAATTTGTACGCATCAAGGCTTGACTGACTGACCAGTCATTCATAGAATCCTTATAGTGTGGAAGCAGGCCATTTGGCCCATCGCGTCCACGCCAACCGTCCAAAGAGCATTCCATCCAGACCCATCCACTGTAACCCTGCGTTTCTCATGGCCAATTCACCTAACCAGCACATCTTTGGACTGTGGAAAGAAACCGGAGGAAACCCAGGCAGACACGAGGAGAACGTGCAAACTCCACATAGACAGTTGGCCGAGGGTGGAATCGAATCCTGGTGCTGTGAGGCAACAGTGCTAACCATTGAGCCACTGTGCCACCCATGTTATTAAGAACTGGAAAGAGTTCAAAAGTTACTAGGTGTGTTGAGTGGAAGGCCAGTCTCACTGTTCTAGCACTTGTCTGAGATTTTCTTAAAAAGCAGTAAAAATAAGCCCTTCAACATTCACAAATCCCCCTCATTTCCTCACTCCTGTATTCCAACACACTCTCCATGCTCCATGTTACTATGTCAATTTAGAGCCAACTCACGCCCCCTGCTCATCACTCTTTACTGTTTCACCTAAAATATCAACTCATCCAGTTGCCATCCTGGTGAGATCTCAAGGCGTATGTCAAGATGAGGTAAATTTTTTTTAAATGTTGAAAAATCCACTGTTTCAAAAAATTCACTGAATTGAATTTCCAAAATGCCTTGTTAAAAACAAGTATTGGAATTAATTGTCTCATTTTAAAGAGTTTATAATCTGTTGTAGCAATCACACAAACTGTGAAATGGCAGACACCCTGCTGTGATAAATAAAGGAAATGGAAATTAGTCATGTGACACTAATGCAGTAATGGTAATTATTAAGTTTATGTCAACATAGGGAGGCTAAAAGAAAGCAATTTAAAAAAAAACTCTAGACAGTTTTCTCTTCAAATATTTTAAAGGTAGGAATTTTAAAAGCCTTCACACCTTCACAGTTCTTTCTGACAGTTAAATTTTAGGATTCCAACGAATTTATGTACTTTCATGTAATATTCATGTCCATTTTTAACATCTCCCAAAGGACACCAGACATATCCAAAGTTAACACAGCACCATATCAAAGGGGTATATTACCTTTCCAAAAGAGTACAAGCAACTTCACGAAGATGAGACCTGCTCATATCTGGTCTTAACCCCACTCTTTGTTTTTCCTACTCCAGGCCATTGAAGATCACAGATGTCTGGAGGCAGTTGTTGTTTAATAAGGGCATCTGCTCCCATGAACCACATTTGTACAATTTAGAAGCTGCCCCCACTCCCCCACAGAAATAGTGTGTACTGTGTTCAGGTAGGACCACCACATTCGGGCCTCCGGGGCCATTTTCAAAATGGCACAGCGCCTCTTATGTTTTTGTGAAAATTCAGCCTCTGCTTTCCTCTAGTTCTGTCTTCTTCAACACCTCCCCAGTCATTCTCCCACTCAGAGGCAAAACTGCAACTAATCCACTTGATGAAAAATTATATTGAATTTAGCTATGATTACATTGAATGGCACTGTTTGACATTTCAATTATTTGGCAAAGAAAAGATCCCTTTCTCATTTGATTAACTTACATGCACCCTTCTGATGCCAGCTACATCTTTAATTTTAGGATTTTATTCCCTCATTCTGGTCTCTCTGCTCCAGAGAAAATAATTTTTTTTAACCCTGATTAGCATATTCCTTAATCATTTTAAAAACATCAATTCAATCTTTTTTGAACCTTCCGAAAACAAGGGAGCAGTATTCATATGGTATGAATCTTGGATTTGCAACCCTTCTTTATATCTTAACCCTTTAAATCCTGCTATCAGTCTGGGCAATTATTTCCTGACCCTCTCTAAGAACAAAAATTCCTTCCTGAGGTGGATGTTCAAAAAGAGGTTACTGACTAAAGCTCTGTGCAACAGAAACATTGCTTAGTGCTTGCTTTTAAAAGGATAAAAGAAAGTAATGTAAATTGTATTTGCAAATTTAAAAAAAATTAGGTATTCTAGTATGCTTTTGAAAAATCCACATTCAACTCCTTCAAATGGATTTACTATCTTCAAACGCTAAAATGCATTAAAATTAGGATCACTTTGTTTATATTGCCATTGTGGGAAATCTCTCCTGGTAATGGGAGTAGACACATCAAAGAAACATAGAGAACCCCTTGAAAATGCTAAGCTGGAGTTCCTCCAACCACTGTGGACTGATTACTGATAAATAGCTGCTGTTTTGTTTAGCTTGCGAAAGCATCTTGCTTTGTGTGGAATTATAGTTATTATTCATTTGGACACATTAATGGTTAGTTTGGTTACCAGCTGACATGGATGGGCTCACTAAACACGAACACAGCGACTTTAAGAAAAGCCAGTTCTGACGTAGATCACAGGCTGAACTAAACACAGTATTTAACGAAACAAGATGAGAACCATAATGATATACTCCTGAAAAGCCTCCCACTAATTCTTCACTTTCACATGACACGGACACACTCCTGGGACATCCCTATAAAGACTAAATAGATCAGCCACCACACTTTATTGCATCTGGCTGGTGCAGAGGCAGACTTCAGTCAAAATGCAGCTATTATGTTATCTGCTAACAGTCAATGGCTGAGGATGTAAAGTATTTTCAGGGAGAGAAGGGAAATGGATGTCGTGTAAATGGGTATGCTTTTTGAACAGTAGGATGGCCCAATCTTCCAACGCATTTTAGCTGAATAGTTTACAAGATTTGGGAAGTAACTTATTCAAATATATATAGTTCCTGTAAATGTTGTCAGTTTGGGTGACTGTATTAATGTATCTAAACCATCAACTAGACTTACACACTCCATAACATGACAAACGTTTGAAGAGAAAGCAGTTAAACCATGCCATAAATCTGCATTTGGAAAAAAAAAAGCAGGTAAATATTCCATTCTCTCTCTCACACACACACACGCACACGCACACGCACACACATGCAAACAGACACACACGTATGCATACACACACATATGCACACACACATGCACACAGAGACGCACACACAGGCAGACAGACACGCAATATAACACAAAACACACACAATCACACACAAAACACACACAGTCACACACAAAACACACACAAGCACATTTGGATTCACAGATGCATAAACAAACGTTGGTTCAGGAACATGGTGAGGCCATTTAGCCTCTTCAGTCCTGTCCATTCAATACTAAGAGCAGCTGTAAGCTGATTAAGAGTCTGACAGGCCATGGCATGGACCTTCCTTCAGTTAGCTGGAACTTTGTTTATATCAGCCCATACAGCAGGGTTTCTCCTATGCAGTGGAGGCACCAGATATGAGTATTCCTCTGGATGTTAATTAAGAACTGACACAATGGTTTCCAATTGCTGTGACCACCTGGAGCTACCACCAATTTAAGGCTCATTCGATTGATGGATATACCATGTAAGCCATACTGACTCTGCTTTCTTCTTCTGCTTGGTCAGTCTCTGATCAAAGCCAATGCGTGACAAAACCTGGTGAACACAGAAGTTAAAAACCCCCATCATTAAGCTTAAGTCCATTTATTCATCAATTTGCAAATATCTCCGGTTAGAAATTATGCCTGTGTTACTAATATAAAACTGATCTCCCCCAGCAAAGCAAATTAATTTTGCACCAGAATGGAGCTTGCCCAATGTAGCCAGGTATTGATCCATGTGGTACTACTGGCTGTCCCAGGTGAATGCCCTCATGGGTGTTGTGAAGCTTGCCAGTACCTCACTGGTAATGAATGCTCACAGCTCTTTAGCAATGTCCAACTGATGCAGATTGATAGGTGATTCTTTCTTCATGTGACCTTTCCTCAGCAAAAAGCCACCGGAAAGACTCTTTTCGATTGTGTCTGCCAACGCTTGAACCTTGTTGAGGAAGATTACTTTGGAATGGAGTTCAATGATCGTTATGGGAATGTGGTGAGCAATGTGTTTGTGTTTGCAAACTCTGCAGCACTTGTTAATTCAGAGGCACAGGTATAATATACTGAATGGCTCCTTATGTGCTGTAAAATTCTATGATTGGAGAGGTATGCAATGGAAAATCACAGAAAAATAACCGTTCTATTTTTCTGTGATTTTCCATTGCATACCTCTCCAATCATAGAATTTTACAGCACATAAGGAGGCCATATTCATGCATGCTCTCTGCACGATCAATTCACTTAGTGTCACACAAACATCATTTTCCTGTAGCATTGAAGATAATGATTCAATCCTCTTTCGAATGATACTATGATAGAAGCTGTCTCCATCACACTCTCGGGCAGTCCATTCTTGAAACTAACAATGCTCTGCACGGAATTAGTTCTTGCTATGTCTTTGTTGTTTCTTTTTTCCAATGACCTTAAATATGAGCCCTCCAGTTCTTGATCCTTCTGCCAATGGGAACAATTTCTCCCTATGTGCTCTGTCTAGTCCCCTCACCTCCTCTCAACCTTCTCTTCTTTGAGGAGAAGAGTCCCAACTTCTCTAATCTACCCACATGACTTAAGTTGCTCATTCCTGGAAATATTCTTGTGAATCTTTTCCCAATATCTTCACACCCTTCTTAAAGGTGGTGCTCACAACTGGATGCTGAACTGAGGGTAATCCAGTGTTTTGTAGGGGTAGATCATCACTTACTTACTTTGATAGGCTACGCCTCTATTGATAAAGCACTGTATTCTATATGATTTATTGACTGTGCTGTCAACCTGTAGCCTTCAGCGATTTATGCACATATACACCAAGATCCGCTACGCTTGCAACTCCTTTTGAAGGATGCTTTCTTTTCTACTGTCTCTCCGTGTTCTTCCTACTAAAATGAATCAGCCAGAGTATTAAATTTTATCTTCCACTTATTCACCCATTCCATCAACCTTCTATGTCCTTTTGAAGTCTACTTTGTCCTCTTTGTGGTTCACAATGCTTTCAGATTTCGTATCATCTAAAAGTTTTGTAATTGTGATCTGTACACAAAGACCAACATCAACATATATCATAAACAGCAAGGGTCCCAACACCAACTCCTGTGACATTCCAATATAACTCTTCCCCCAGTTTGCAAACAATTGTTCACCACCACTCTCTCTTTCGTATCACTCGGCCAGTTGTGTATCCGTGTTGATACTGTCCCTTTTATTCCATTACCTCTAAGCTTCCTCACAAAACAATTCAATGTTTTAAACAGCTATTTCTTTTTTTTTGTTTTGTTTGGTGATGTGAAAGTAATAAATAATTCATGATTACTTTGCCTAAATATCGCTTTTCAATGAAAAGGGCCCTTGAAATATTTAAAGATGTAAGAAATGTTTTAGCGTACCAGTCTATTGCATGTATTAGGCAAGTGGTGAAATCTTCCAAATACTTTGAACTAATCTGACAAATCTGTTACATATGTGTCGATCATACGATGGACAGCAAGATCCCACAAACAGTTGAAGTTGAATGTCCAATATATTTGTCTTTGGTAGCGTTGGTCCTCTCTGTGCCCATGTGAATCATGCCCAAATACATCACTGGTTCCAGCTATATTCTATATTACGCCCCTACCCCACCATAGGAGGCTACTTTTCGTGAGTATGGAGAGAAATCCTTTGTGCTGACTTAACAGTTGAGTCAGGTCATGTCCTAACTCAAATCCAACATTGTCTATTTATTATAACAAGGTGTAGAGCTGGATGAACACAGCAGGCCAGGCAGCATCAGA
>NC_063345.1:66254836-66273592 GCF_021869965.1 Rhincodon typus
AACAAGGTGTAGAGCTGGATGAACACAGCAGGCCAGGCAGCATCAGAAGAGCAGGAAAGTTGACGTTTTGGGTCTGGACCGAAAATTTTCTGAAGAAGGGTCCAGACCTGAAACGTTAGCTTTCCTGCTCCTCTGATGCTGCCTGGCCTGCTGTGTTCATCCAGCTCTACACCTTGTTATCTCAGACTCCAGCATCGGCAGTTCCTACTATCTCATTGTCTATTTATTGCTGGGTTTAGGGAAAAATGCTGGAACAGTATTTGGACATCATCATAAAACAATAACATGCTATTTTCTCATGTTCAATGCTACAATCCAACCTATACAAATAGAGAGTAAACAAAACTTCGAAAACTTGAAGAAGGCTTTAGGTTTCATGTTCTGGCTGAGGAGATCATCAATGAAGGATTGGTAGCATTCCACAGTTCCACAGATTATTCAAGAAGTGTGTGCTGTTCTAGGGTTTTCAGATGGAGAAGATTCCAAGCTTTTGCCACCTCAGTGGCAGTGGTGAGTAATAAAGAGGGTCTTTTTTCCCTCTATGTTCCACTGGACCAGGCAGATTAGAAAACAACCTGGAAGCATAGCACCAACATGACTTCCAAAAGCTCCTGTGTTGGGTGTAGCAAGCCTCTTGCATGGACTAAAGATTTAATTATGTACCAATTAAGTATCAATTGGCTATGGAGATGGTATCCGAGATGTTATTAGAAGGCCAATGGACTTCAGTCCTAATAATTGTTTTTAACTTAATAAATCATGGATTGAAATTCCTGCCCGTGCTTTTTTCCAGTGCATGGGTAAATGCCACCTGTCAGAATCCTGAGATCTTAAACTTGTTACCTTCTGCTGAGGATGCCTCTTTTACTAAGAAAATTTTCAGATTGTGCATCTGAGGGTCGGCAGTTGGAATAAAAACAGACCATCCATTTCTCAAAATGGATATGTTTTATTCACCTTTCCACTGCTTGGTTAAGAGATGCTGAGTCTGAGTTCCTGCTCCTTTCATTTTGCTGACAAGGTAGCTCTCAGAATGCTTTAGCTCTGTCACCATTGCCCAGCGAAACTAACATCATCCTTCATCCTGCAACACATCACACAGGCCTCTTACTCAGTGAGAGCTTTTATTCTGAAGTGAAGTGACCCAGCTATGTTGTGTATACATGTATCCAATCTGTCCTGCCACACATACTGATTTAGATCTCTGTACTAATTGCAGGTTTGGTTGGATCTCTTAAAACCTGTTCTAAAACAAATCAAAGGTGAGTAATGTTCACACTTCTAAAGTACCTCTGACCTTGCTCTCAATAGGAAATAGTGTGGAACTTATTGAGTATCACACACAACTGTGAATGTAAAGCCCCCAGGGTACCAAGGACATTGTGGAAGTAAGAATCACAGCCAAATACAGTTGGAATAAGAAACTGTGCTTCTGAAACATATTCACATGCTTAATTGTAGAATTCCTTACAGTGTGGAAGCAGATCATTCAGCCCACCAAGTCCACTCTGGTTATCCAAACAGCATCCCACCCACACTCAGCATATATTTCCCACGGCTAATCTACCTAGCCAGCATATCCCTGGACAAAATGGGCAATTTAGCATGGCCAATCCACCTAAGCTATATATCTTTGAACTGTGGGAGGAAACCACAGCACCTAGACATAGGGAGAATGTGTAAACTGCACACTGACAGTTTTTTTTCATCGAATTTTTTTAATAGAATCCCTACAGTGTGGAAACAGGCCCTTCGGCCCAACAATTAACAACATCTTAAACTTGTTACCTTTTGCTGAGGAGTCCACACCGACCCTCACAGCATCCCACCCAGACTCATCCCCCTATAACCCACCTAAATTACACATCCCTATGGGCAATTTAGCATGGCCAATTCACCTAGCCTGCACATCTTTGGACTGTGGGAGGAAACCCACGCAGACACAGGGAGAATGTGCAAACTCCACACAGACAGTCGCCTGAGGCTGGAATCGATCCTGGGTCCCTGGCACTATGAGGCAGCAGTACTAATCAATGAGCCACCATGCTGCCCCAAAACAGACTAGCTGCCAGCTCCTGAAAAATCAGTCAGAAGTGCTGTCACCATGATAAATTAGCACAGCAGGACTTCTATTCCCTGACCATGAATCGAACCTGGGCCATGGCAGTTAAAGAGCTAAATCCTAACCACTATACTATAAGCGACCATTGCCCAAGGTGGAATTGAGCCTAGGTCCTTGGCGCTGTGAGGCAGCAGTGCTAACCACTGAGCTATCGTACCACAATTAATCTACCATTACAGAAGAGCAAGTTTAAATTTTAGCTTAGATGGAATTAGGCAGTGTACTAACAGTATGGTGAAATTTAGGTGATTCATTCAGTTTACTCTCATCAGAAGCTGCGGCTGAAATAAAAATCTGCAATCTCCAGGGGGCACACAGTTATCAGAAGTTGGTTCTAAAGCTATTAGAACAGGTTTAATGCCATTGTCATTAAAACACTGTGTTCTCCACTATAATTCTTGAAAACGCAGAATTTCTGTTCTTTCCTTTCACCCCTTTTCCATTGTTCTGCATTTGCTTAGATTTTAACTTTTTCCGCTTCCAATGAAAAGTCATCCAGCTGAAATGTTAACTCTGCTTTTCTCTCCTCAAATCCTGGCCTGACTTGACCTGCCAAGTATTTTCAGTACGTATTCATTTTGGGGTTTAATGACATCCTAGTTTTCCTACTTTGAAAAAAAATCAACTTGATATCTCAGGGCTATTTTGTTGTGTATCCTTAGTTTTGGATAGGCCACTTCTGAGGCTTGTGTAGTATTTTCCTAGATGATCATACAGCTAGCGCCTTGTGGTATTCACCACTTCTAATATTGCTTGAGGTAGTTCGCAGCCACCAATCCTCCTTTGTTTTTGCCTTCTCTTGGGTCTACCTAGTAATTCATGATAGAGGATACAGAAGAGGCACTGTTCTTAGATAATGAGAAGGTTTATTGTATGACAAATACAGCCACATCTGATCATGTAAAATTAGCAGGACCTTAAGGATCTGGTCCAGATAGATCTGCTCCCTTCAAAAGCTACAGTAGAACACCTTGTGCCCACCCACAGCCTATGCGTGACATCAGTAGAACGGGTGCAGCAAATGAAACATGAAAATTAACCTCTTCAGAAACATTACCATATACACAGCTTGAAGAATCACCCTGCACAGTCACACATTGATCTGTCCTGAGGGTCTGTTTCTTCCTGGTCATTCAGTGTGCTGCCAATTCCAAACTAGCAGAATAAACCAAGTTCTCTTTGACAAGTGGGCAGGTGGATTTGCTACCAACTGGTATCACTGCTGTGGTGACTGCCCACCAACTTTACTTTTTGAGCAGGTTTGAAGTGAAGATACTTGTTTACTTTGTTTTTCCAGCATCCACTGTCTTTTGCTTTTGCTCCATTTCAGTGCTACGTTGATCATTGCCAGTATCTTTATTCTAGCCCTACTGAAGGTGGGTGCAGTCAATGCCAGGGAGCAGCTCACTCTGTAGCTCAATGACTTTGCGTCAGAGCTCAGCTTTTCCAGCTCAGGGATGGCAGAACCAGATGTTGACAGAACTCCCTCCAGCATTGCCTCTACCTCAGCAGTGCACTATCCACCAACTCCCTCACCCTACAACAACATTTGCAGGATTTCAGGGTCAACCAAGTGTTATAGTTTCCGTAATTTATTTTGGGTGTGTTTGTGTAAATATACGTTGCTTTGGTGAGTAAAATGCCGTCTTCTATTTTACCTAATCAACATTTTCGTAGATATTATTACACACCTCTGGAGCAGGTGGGACATGAGCCTACGCCTCCTGGTCCAGGGGTAGGGACTACATCCACTGCACCACAAGAGAACCCTATTCTATTTGATAGCAGGCTTGGCACAGATACAAACATATGAATTAGAGGGCAGGAATAGGCCATTTGGCCTCATGAGCCTGCTTCACTAAGAAATAAGGTAATGATTGACCTAATTATTAAGTATTTCTACCTCCCCTGATAATCATCCCCCCCTTTAGCATATCAATAATCTCTGCACCTCTGCTTTAAAAACATTCAAAGACTCTGATTCCACTGCCTTTTATGTAAGACAACTCCAAAGACACATGACCCACTGCGAGAAAAAAAATTCTCGTCATCTCTGTTTTAATCGGCTGACCGCTTATCTTTAAACCATAATGCCTGATTCCAAACTCTCCCACAAGAGAATACATCCTTTTATATCCACCCTTTCATACCCTTTGGATATATATATTTTGAGGAAAGATTGTGTCTAAACACATTAGTAGGAAAGAATGTGCTTTTCAAATTGAGATCAGAGGATGTCAAATGTATTCCAACATAGTGCTCTCAAATCTTATTAAGATAATCTAGTTCTAGATTCAGAATCTTATCTTTCGTCAAGTTGTCTTTTACTCTTCTAAACTCGAGCAGATACAAGCCAATGTGTCCAACCTTTCCTCATTATGACAACCCCACTCTTCTCTGAACTGCTTTCAAAGCATTTTTACACCCTTCTTTAAATAAGGAAGCAAAAATTTCAGAATCACAAATAAACAAAATAAGGATGCATGCTATGAGATTACTTTCACTTACACAGCAGTCAGGAGTGGGTGCTCTATTCTTATAGCTATGCAAGTGGAGTAGAAGATCCTTAAATACAAAAAGTTTTAGTGAAAACTAACAACATGCATCTTTTTATTATTGTGCAGTGTTTTCCTATTTACTGCTTTTTGTTTTTGTAATCAGTTCAAGTTAATTGGGCGTGAACTTTAAGGAAAGATAGTTCTTTCTGTGCGAAACACACGTAGCACTCAGATATTATAACAGTCAACATTGAAACTGATGTGAACGGCAATTGTTATTGTCTTGATTATGGAATCAACCACTACCAGGTAATATCTCCAAAATTATCCCTTTCAGAACTATTAGCTTTTTAATGTCTCCCTCCAAGCTTTTGCTCCAAAGTTATCATTTATACATTGTAGTACATACCTACTTCTACATTTACCATTACACCATGTCCCCTTATCCTCAAATTTCTGACCTCACAAATTAAGACCATCAGGAGGTTTCATAATTTTTCCAGAATGTGTTCTAAAAAGATTGGCAAGGTTGGTACGTCTTTGGCTTGAGGTTTGTTGTCCTTGATTCAGAACTTGTGTAAGGAATTTCTTCACTGGAGGATTCCTTTATCTTTTGCAAATCCTTCATGGAAGATGCCATTCTTGCAACACTCAACAGTTGGTCATTACCTTACCTGGAGGATCTTTAATCTCTAGAATTCCCTTCACAAATGAACTCTTCCCTGTCAACTTGAATAGTTGTCTCCTTACATCAGTTGGGTGTCCTTCAATCTCACGAATGACTATCGTGGAAAGCAACTGCTTAAAGAAACAACTGCTTTCTCCTTTGTAGTGTCCTGGATTTTCACAACAGGTAATTCCTTCTTTTTGACCATGTCCTGAATCTGTGGATGTAGGTCTGACTTCTCTGGATTCACATGCAGCTCATCTTATTTTGTTCAAGAAAATCTTTGTTCTCAATCTGCTGATGTGTTGATCAACTGTGTTGAAGCACATGAGCTCTTTGGTTCGACTTGCTGAGTAGCTTCGCCATCTTAATTTCTTCTTTGTGGATTCTGGTGAAGTGAGACATTGTCACATGTTCAGTTGTGTTACTCGATGATTGCTGCTGACTTAACACATCTCTGTCAGTGACACTGATAATTCTTTGAAAAATCAAAGGATTAAAATGTTGTTCTTGAGCTGGAGGGTTGGAGTGGGGTGGGACAGTTGGACTAGGGCCTGGTGTGTGCTGAGCTGCTGCTATTTCGATTTCTTTACCAGACTGTAATGTCAATCCTTTAATGATGTTACAACTATCTTATTTCTGACTTACTTTTTAGACACTGTAAGTAATGCTACTTCCTTTTATTTTCCTTTTATTCCTCTTTTCTTTCCAAAGGATTTGAACCTAGGTACTTGTACCTAAGATGATGGCATTAGAAAGCAGCCATTGCAAAAACTTTTCACTGTACTTTTGTACTGGAGTACACATCTTAGTAAAGGATATTCTATTCTATTCTGTTCCATTCCATTCTATTCTATTCTAATCTCCTCCAGGTCCAGAACCCTCAGAGACATTTGTGCTAATCTTCTTCTGGCCTCTTGATTGATTGGAGAAATGCCTTTGTTCACTGTGCCTCTTGAGTGCTGTAGTTTATCTTTGCTATGTGACTGTGTACAGTAGTTTTTTTTGTTAAATGAAGGCTCTATGTAAAGTGACTTTACCCAATACATGAAACATTCAGCATTTCCAACTTTGCCCCACTAATGGTGGCCCATGTCTTCAGCTACCTAGGCTTTAAGCTCTAGAATACCCTCCCTAAAACTTGCTAAACTGAATCCTAGTGATCAATTTGAACTTTTAAGAGTGAGGTCATTTCTATTGTGTAAGCAATTCCAAGGATATGAAATATTGGTGACGTGCTGGAGTTGATGTCCAGATCAGCAATTGTCTGACTGACTGAAGGGAACCATTGATTTTATTCATTTTTTTTTACTGCCAGAGGACCGGAGGACAGCCAATGTGGTACCATTATTCAAGAAGGCAGTAAGGGATAAACCAGGAGACAACAGGCTAGTCAGTCTAACCTTGGTGGTGGGGAAACAATAGGAAGCAATTCTGAGGGACAGAATTAATCTGTTTTTTAGTGAGGCAGGGATTAATCAAGAACAGTCAGCATGGCTTTGTTAAGGGGAAGTTATGTCTGACCAAGTTGATTTAATTTTTTGAAAAGATGACCTGATGTGTAGATGAGGGTTGTGATTTTGATGTAAACTACTTGGACTTGAGTAACGCTTTTGGTAAGGTCCCATATGGCAGATTGGTAGCAACAATAAGAGCCTACAGGATCCAAGGAAATTTGGCAAATTGGATTCACAGTTTGCTGAGTGGCAAGAAGCAGAGGTTAATGGTTGGGGTCAGTTTTTCTGACTGGAAGTCTGTGTCCAGCAGGGTCCCACAGGGAGCAGTGTTATGGCCTTTGTTGTTTGTGGTTTATTTAAATGATTTAGACTTGATTATAGGAGGTTGATCAGTAAGTTTGCAGATGGTACAAAAATCGGTGGGTGATAAATAGTGAGGAAGGTAGCCTTAGATTGCAGATTGATACAGACAGTCTGGTTTGATGGGCTGATCAGTAGCAAATGGGATTCAATCAAATAAATGAACAGTAACATGGTCAGGCAGGACAAACAAGGCAACAGAATATATGATGAATGGTAGGACCGTGGGAAACACTGAAGATCAGAAGAACCTTGGTGTGCGTGTACACTGGTTCCTTAGATATCAGGACAGGTGGGTAAAGTGGTTAAGAAGGCATTTGGGATACTTACCTTAATGGCTAAGGCATGGAATTTAAGAACAGGGACATTATTCTGGAACTGCGTAAAACTTTGAATAGGCCACAGCTAGAATATTGTGTGCAGTTCTGGAAATCCATATTACAGGAAGGATGCAATAGCTCTGGGAAGGGTGCAGAGGGAGATTTATCAGGATGTTGGCCGGACTGGAGAGTTTCAGTTATGAAGAGAGATTGGACAGACTGGGGTTGTTTTCATTAGAATGGAGGAGATTGAGAGGGGGCATGATTAAGATTGATAAAATTATGAGGGATTACAGATAGTGTAGACAGGAAGAAAATTTTTCCCTTGATGGAGGGGAAAATGATCAGCGTCCATAGATTTAAGGTAAGGGACAGGATGTTTAAAGGAGATGTGAGAAAAAAACCTTTTCACCTAGAGGGTGGTTGGAATGTGGAACTCACTGTTTGTAAGGGTGGTAGAGAAATCCTCATAGGATTTAAGAAGCACTTAGATGTGCACTTGATATATACCAAAGCAAACAACGTTATGGTCTAAGTGTTGGAAAATGGGATTAAAATGGTTAAATGGTTGGTTTGACTGGCACATACTTGATGGACTGAGGCCTACTTTTATAATTCATCCTGCTTGCCATATAGAGCAACATTCCATTGCCTTCTGAATTACTTGCTGTGCCAGCATGCTTATATTTTATGCTTCATATATAAATGAACACGCAAGTCCCACCGTGCTGAGACATTTTGCAATACCTTTCCATATAAGTAGTATTCTGCTTTGCTGTTCCTTTAACCAGTGTGAATAATTTCAGATTCCCACAAAATATTATAGTCCACTTTTAACCTATCTACATCCCTTTGTATATTTTTCATATCCTCCTCACAATTTATTTTCAACTTGCCTTCCTATCTTCAGCAAATCTGAAGAAATGCACAGATCCCTTCATCCAAACCACTTGTAAAAATTGTAAATAATTAAGACCCCAGCACATTCCTCTGGTATCCAATGATCAGATTTAAGATTACATTGGAGAGGTAGGTGAAGGAAAAGCTAGTGACGGATATGAGAACAGGGTGCATAAATGGAAATAAAACTGCTCGCAAGGAGCATAAACACTAGCAATAAGATAACAAGGTGTAGAGCTGGATAAACACAGCAGGCCAAGCAGCATCAGAGGAGCAGGAAAGCTGACGTTTCGGGTCTGGACCCTTCTTCAGATTTTTTTAATTTATGAAACCTTTCTGCTTTGTTTAATGTCCAACTAATGTTCATGTTCCTTTGAAAGGGGAGAAGAAGGTTCTGTTCCAATTTGTAGTGAAGTTCTTTCCACCTGATCCAGGACAGCTCCAAGATGAATTGACAAGGTGGGTATAGCCCTCTCCTCTACTGTGGAATGCACAAGCTAAATTAGCACCCTAGACTGTCCTTTCATAAAGTCTGCTTTGACTTCACTTGTGACCAACGTATATTGGATGACCCCAATTCAGATTGTCTGTCTTGGGTTGAGGTTCGAATCCACAACCGTGGAAACCTCTGCAGCCACTGGCACTTTGACAGTGTGGAGAACCGAAGAAAAGAAGGAAGTAGCAATAGGAAAGAGGGAAGTCTGAAGTATGGCAGCTGAGGCCTACTCTTTCCGGAGAAGCAGCTCTGTTGTATGTCGTGCTATTTCTATCCTTGTATTTACACACTGGCGGGAACTCACCTTTCTAAATGACCATGCTTCATAAGACACGTCAAAGTGACAGGTTAAAATATGGGAGAGGTCCTCTATCAGTGCTTGATGTTACATCAGTACTTAGTTTCAAGTGATAGTCCATCTGATTAACTGGATCAAAGACCAAGTGAACAAGGTATACTGTACATTTCCTGGAAACAGAGCCGCTTTCACCGGCTCTGTTTCCAGGAAATGTACATTATACTTTGTTCACCATTGGCTCTGAAAGTACTGATTTTGTTTTATTCCAATTATCTGAAGGTTTGTTTTTATGACTTTGTTGTCATTCCTTAGGAATTCTCAAATTAAGATTCTCTAATTACTGTAAATGTTTCCAGAATGACATCATTGCTCATGATAAAAAGGCAATTAACACAATGCTTAACAATCAGATATGTTTCAGAAATTAGCTTTAGAGGTTGAAAGTACATTAACTGAATGCTATTTATAGAAGTGAACAAGTTAATTGTACTTGTGCTTTATATTACAGTACACACTCACTGCCCTCTCATTTTCTCTTTTCATTACGTTCCACCCAAATCTATGACCTCTTTCATCTAGAAGGACAAGTACCCCTTCAAGCCACTCGCCATCCTGACCTGGAAGTATATTGCCATTCGTCCAATGTGTCTGCATCAAAATTCTCCCTCCCTAACAGTAACATGGATGTACATACACCCCATGGCCTGCTGCAGTTCAAGAAGGCAGCTTGCCAGCACCTTCTCAAGGGAAATGGGTAATAAATACTGGTCCAGCCAGCACCAGCCATGTCCCATGAAATAATAAAGAGAACAAGTACAGCTTCACTTATTTGGGCTTTTGTCTCAAGGTTACCATTAATGTGCAGCATTTATGTATTATCTCACTGTCTTTCCACGCTGTCAGAAATATGACATTTCCAGTGAAATGTTGGAGGTGCCATTTTACCAATGAGTCTTTAAACTGAGACCCCATCTTTCCTCTCAGATGAATGTAAAAAATCCCTTTTCGGCTGAAGAGGAAGGACATCTCCTGGCTAAAGAGCATCAATAAAACAGAGTGGCATTTCTCAATGTGACCTTTGTGTACACAAATTGGTTGCTGTACTCCTGACATTATAGTTGTGGCTACATTCCAAAAGTAGTTAGTGGCTGCTAAGCATCTTGAGTGCTGGAAGGCATTATATAAATGCAAGTTATTTTTCTTCTTCAATGTATGAAGATAAATAATTAATACAGATATGTTTTACTGGGGAGCCATTGGTATTCTATATTATAACTTTTAACATGATAATTCATATGCAACTCCTTAACGTCAACAATCTGACCCCAGAAGCCGAAGCAACTGAATGTTACTTGCGCTTATAGTTCATGATTCTTGATTTTTAAGAGAGCTTTTGTTTCATTGGTGGATCCTGGGTGGATGCACTAACAAGAGCACTAATATCTATCAGTATCAGTACTGCAACTATCCACAATGGTTAACCATGATGCAGTGGTAACAGTGTTTCTTCAGAGTCAGAAGGTTATGGCATCACTTACAATTGTGTACTGTCTCTCACTGCCACCATCCTGCTGCTTGTCCAACAGCCAGTACTGGATGAGAAGAAATTCCCGTTAACTGGAGTCATTGCGTTCAGTTGCAACCACAAGCCCGGAGCCATTGCCTTCACCCCTCTCCCTGGGTGCTGTCTGAGCTGAGTCAAATTGCTTACAGTGTTCGGTGCCTGAAGCAAACTTCTAACTCCTTAATCCAGTCAATCACCAGCTTCCATCTCCACACATCCCTGGCCTTGTTCTGACCCTAACCCTAATCTTAACCCTAGCCCTTGTTCTAGCCCAGCATTTGCCTCCAGACCCAAATATTCCATTACTCTGCAGCCTGGTTTCCCATCTATACCTCTTTGTAGACTTGAACTCCTCCAAAACTTTGCTGTCCCTGTCTGGCATCAAATCCCGGTCACCCTTCACTGCCACACAACAGAGGTGCTGGCTTTCCAATGGAACATTAAACTGAGGCTTCATCAGTCAGACATAAGTGATAGCATGGGGCTATTTTGGAGAGGAGCAGGGTGTTTCCAATATTTGCCCCTCAACCAACTCTTAAACTCATTGCTCTGGGTAGAGATGTAGTATATATTTTTGAACTAGGCAGAGTGTCTCACTAATCTATTACAACATATCCCTGAACTGCCAAGGCTGCTATCAGTTTTCTTTTAGTAAAACCCATTGGTTTTGGGGTGAAAACCTGAAAATTGCTCCCTCAAAGGGCACAACTCTCTGCAAATGCAATATGAGAACTGTCAGCTTCTTTATTTGAAGGAAAAAGTGTTTAACAATCCCTGTATGGAACACCAATATGAATAACATCATGTCACCTACACTTGGGATGTGGCTGCTGATCCATTTTTACTCCTTTTTGGACATACATGTTGTGCACAGTTACATAAACAATTGTCATCAAAAGTCTTAAAGGGGGAGAAACACATTGATCTTAGTTCTAGTCGTGTTAGACAGATCCAGTGCACAGCCAGTGAGCATTCAGCATTGATACCATTGTGGTGACTTGTAGTTCAAAGCAGCACTATGCAAATGAATTTCTCTCTCAAAGTATTTTAATTTGAAGATAGCCGTAGATGCTGGAATTATAGTGCCAAGACGTTGCTTCAGGAATTCACAATAGATGTGTCCTATGTCCTAATATCTTTAGTTGTTCATGAACAGCCTGCCCTGCATCATTAGGTCTGAAATAGAGCTATTTGCTGATGATTGCACCATGTTCCATTACATTTATAACTCCTGAAGCACAAGCCCTGGGCAACATTTGGGTTTGGTCTGACATATGGCAAGTAAAATTTGTGCCACATAAGCGTCAGGAACTAACCATCTCCAACAAGAGAGAATCTAAACATCACTCTTTGACATTCAATGGAGTTATTATTGCTGAGCCTCACCACCAGCAACATCTTTTCAGGTACTATTAACCAGAAACTGATCTGGACCAACCATATAAATACTTTGGCTATAAGAGCAGGATAGAGGCTAGAAATCGTGCAGTGAGTACCTTACTTCCTGACTCCCCAAATGACTGTCCATCATCTCAAACACAATGAAAACTGAAAGAACTGTGGATGCTGTAAATCAGAAGCAAAAACAGAAATTGCTGGAAAAGCTCAACACGTCTGGTAGCATCTGTGCAGAAAAATTAGAGTTAACATTTTGGGTCGATTGACCCTTCCTTGGAACAGCTCATCTCAAAGCCACAAGTTAGGAGTGTGATGGAATACTCCCCACTTGCCTGGATGAGTGTAGCTTCAACGATACTCAAAAACAAAGCAACCTGCTTGATTGGCACTCCATCCTCTTGATTAAACATTCACTCCAAGCACCACTGATGCACAGTGGCACTCCAAAGAGTGTAGCAGTTCAAGAAGGTAGCTTGCTATCACCTCCTCAAGCACTATTAGGATTGGTCAAATGCCAAATCCAATACACTGTGATCTCTACTGTCATATAGGAGAAACAGTACTCATTTCTTACACAGCAAGCTCCCACAAACAGCAATGAGGTAATCTGATGATTTGCTTTAAGTTATGTTATTTCATGTTAAAATATTGACCAAGGCACTTGGTGAACTAATTTGTTTTCTTTTTCAAATTGGGCTAAAGGATCCGCTGGAATCAGTCCAGTAGGCAGGTGGGGATTTAGTTTTACATCCAATCTGAGAGATAGCACCTCTGACAGTGCATCACTTCCTCAGTGCCATATTCAAGTGCCTATAAGGAAACATAGAAGATCTTAAGCAGACTTGGATGTGGAGAGGATGATGGGAGAATCCAGAAAGATGGGTCACTCAGCAATGGCTCATTTGGGACATAAATAGGGAGAACAGTTTTTCTCTCAGAATCTCTCTCAGTGTCTTTAGAACTCAGAAAGTGCTGAAAACAGAGTTGTTGAATATTTACACAGCAGAGTTGGATGGAATCTTGGTAAGTAATGGGGTGAAAGGTTATCAGAGTTACAATTAGATCATGATCTTATTGATTGGTAGGGAAGGCTCGACAGGCTGGATGGCCTATTGCTACTTATTCATAGGCTTCTATGATCAAATCTCTGACTGAAAGCTTGAACCTATGCTCTCCTAACTTAGAGACAAGATCCGCAGCTGACCCACATTCATTGGGCTCAATGACCGCTGTCTCTGTTGCATTTGCTATGGAGTGTCCCAAGGGGGAGTCATTACTGCCTGTCTGTCTGGATGCATTTGGTTGGAGATATTCAAACTGACCTTGTCACTTTTTCAGGTATCTCTTTGCTCAGCAAATCAAACGGGACTTGCTTGCTGGAAGACTTCACTGCAATGACAACAGTACCGCACTGTTACTGTCTCACATCATCCAGGGTGAGTAATGGCTAAACTTACCCATCCAATGGAGTTCAAAAGAAGGCTAAATATTTCACTGAGCAGCGGACGTAATCTGGGCTCCCTGCTGAAAACTGCAGTAATGGATTTTTTATTATTAAATGGATAAAAGCTTCCAATTGATGGCCATGCCAGATGTACATGTATTTTCACTGACTCACTGAGGCTGGTAGCTATATTTGGGGTGGCACGGTGGTTAGCACTGCTGCCTTACAGTACCAGGGACCTGGGGTCAATCCCACCCTCAGGCAACTATCTGTGTGGAGTTTGCATGTTCTCCCTGTGTCTGTGTGCGTTTCCTCTGGGTGCTCTGGTTTCCTCCCACAGTCCAAAGATGTGCAGGTTAGGTGGATTGGCCATGCTAAATTGTCCGTAGTGTTCAGGGATGTGTAGCGTAGGTGGGTTATCAGGGGATGGGTCTGGGTGCCATGCTCCAAGGGTGGTGTGGACTTGTTGGGCCAAAGGGCCTGTTTCCACACTGTAGTGATTCTATTGATAATTCAAAAGTCAGCCTGTCAGATCCCTATTCACCCTGCATGTGGGATGCTTCTTATTCATGGAATCATAGAATCTCTACAGTGCAGAAAATGGCCATTCAGCCCATCAAGTCTGCACTGATCCTCCCAAAAGAATCCCTGACCTTGCATTTATCCTGGCTAACCCACCTAGCATACACATCCCTGGGCACTACACAGCAATTCAGTTGACCAGTGGGGAATGAAGCTTCCCGAGAACCAGGCCTTGAGCTATCATCTGTTCCCTATGTTTGACCTGGCAATCGTATCATCTTCCAGCCTCACTAGACGTGATGTCTGAGCACAGATGGCAGATTTTCTGCTTGATAACTAACTTCGGGCAAATGCCAAGCTTCTAAACATGGCCACCGGGGGGAAATCCGTGTGACCAGAGTTCATCAATTCCCAAAGGAAATCCTCACAGCAAGTGTTGGTTCTTTTCCTCCTTGGTCTCTGCTTAACTGCCCTGACGGACCCAGCACAAACTGTTCCCGCAGTCATACAACATGTATACAGGGTATAACTGGTGGATATATGTCATACCAATGAGAAAGAGTAGAATGCAGGCTTAACTATTGTCACGACTGGTCTCTGGGTGAAGGTCTCCATCTCAACATGATCCTTACGTAAGGAGGCATGAATTAGCTCCCCTTCATTATTCACCCACCCACACCCCTAGAATGGTTGCCAAAAGTTTCATTTCAAAATACTCCCCTCCCTTCTGGATACCCATCTCCCAGACCAAACGTACGTTTGTCTTCAACGGAGCCAATTTAACTTCTTGAGATTAACTTCCTTGAGATTAAAGAAAGAGTGAGTTTATTAGCTTCAAAAATGTGAGAAAAGGAACGAAAAGGCAAGACCCACATAAACACCTTAGAAATGAGAGGTATGTCCAAATAGTAAAAGCAATAGAAAAGAATATACAAATCAGTCTTTGGCTTGTCCATGATGAATAAATTGTGAAATTTTTCAGCCAGTGAGGTGGATTGTTCCATTAGCTCTCACTTTGGCAGTTGAATTGTTGGTTATTCAGTGAGCGGAATGGAATCTGTTCAGTTTCCTTTAACAACGAATCTTCGGATGACTTGTTTTTTCCAATCAGAGAGAAAGGGAGACTCTTTTCTCTTTACCTGCACAGGCAGGCTTGTCTGGTGGAAACCCTGGTTGTGTCCCTTCACAGCACATGTTACTACAGTGTTACCTGAACCACAAGCTAGCACACTAGCACACACTCACCAAGGATTACAGTTCGGTTTATGACCTCCTTTCTTGTGTATTGAGGTGACGGGGGAAATAGCAAATGCATTAGTAATTATTTACCAAAATTCACTGGACTCTGGGATGGTTCCCGCAGATTGGAAAACAGCCAATGTGACGCCACTGTTTAAAAAATGAAGTAGACAAAAAGCAGGTAACTATAGGCCAGTTAGCTTAACTTCGGCAGTGGGGAAAATGCTTGAATCTATCATTAAGGAAGAAATAGCAAGACATCTGGATATAAATTGTCCCATTGGGAATACCCAACATGGATTCATGAAGGGTAGGTCATGTTTAACTAATTTGGTGGAATTCTTTGAGGACATTACTTGCATGGTGGACAATGGGGAACCTGTGGATGTGGTGTATCTGGATTCCCAGAAGGCATTTGACACGGTGCCACACCAAAGGCTGCTACATAAGATAAAGTTGCACAGTATTACAGATAATGTATTGGCATGGATAGAGGATTGGTTGATCAGTAGAAAGCAAAGAGTAGGGGTAAATGGGTGTTTTTCTGGTTGGTGGTCAGTAGCTAGTGGTGTGCCTCAGGGATCAGTGTTGGGACCGCAATTGTTTACAATTTACATAGATGATTTGGAGTTGGGGACTAAGTGTGGTATGTCAAAATTTGCAGATGACACTAAGATGAGTGGTAGAGCAAAGTGTGCAGAAGACACTGAAAGTCTGCAGAGGGATATAGATAGTCTAAGTGAGTGGGAAAAGGTCTGGCAGATGGAGTACAATGTTGATAAGTGTGAGGTCATCAATTTTGGTAGGAATAACAGGAAAATGGACTATGTTTTAAATGGTGAAAAATTGCAGCACGCTGCTGTGCAGAGAGAGACTTCGGTGTCCTTGTGCATGAATCGCTAAAAGTAGGATTGCAGGTGCAGCAGGTAATTAAAAAGGCAAATGGAATTTTGTCTACCATTGCTAGAGGGATGGAGTTGAAAAACAGAGAGGCTATGCTGCAGCTGTATAGGGTCCTGGGGAGGCCACACCTGGAGTACTGTGTGCTGTTTGGGTCTCCTTACTTGAGAAGAATTATACTAGCACTGGAGGGGGTGCAGAGGAGATTCACTCGGTTGATTCCAGAGTTGAGAGGGTTGGATTATGAAGAGATACTGAGTAGACTGGGATTATACTCATTGGAATTCAGAAGAATGAGGGGAGATCTTATAGAAACATATAAGATTATGAAGGCAATAGATAAGGTGGAGGCAGGAAGGTTGTTTCCGCTAGCAGGTGAAACTAGGACTAGAGGGCATTGCCTCAAAATAAAGGGAAGCAGATGTAGGACTGAGGTCAGGAGGAACTTCTTCACCCAAAAGGTTGTGAATCTGTGAAATTCCCTGCCCAGTGAAGTGGTTGAAGCTACCTCGCTGAATGTTTTTAAGGCAAGGCTAGATAAATTTTTGAACAGTAACGGAATTAAGGGTTATGGTGAGTGGACGGGTAAGTGGAGCTGAGTGTCAAAAAGATCAGCCTTGATCTTGTTAAATGGCGGGGCAGGCTCGAGGGGCCAGATGGCCTACTCCTGCTCCTAGTTCTTAAGATCTTATGTTCTTATGTATTCCTGGAAGGGTAAACACAAGCATGTTTTTCATCCAGAACAGTCTTCCGTTCAAATCATTGCATGTCTGTAATCTAAAATACAATGCACACAAGGTCGCAGTTCAGTTTTTGAATGGAATCTATCCCTTTGAAGTCGTGCTATCTGAAGTTCCCTTGACATTCTTCATATGTGACATTTCATGTCCGCATGGGGATTTTGGACAGTCACTGGATCTACATTCTTAGCCATACTTTGGCATGAATGTCTTTCCTTTAAAAACAAAATGCATGCTGTACTTAAAGGATTAGTATTCATAAGCAATTCAGAGTTGTGATCCATTTCCATGACACAGCTATGTTTCTCAAACTGTGTTAGACTGCATACAGCTACACTATCAACACCAATATCATGAGAATTTTCCAAGTTCCTCTTTATGCCACACACCATCCTGATGTGGACCTTTATTATTGCTCCTTAACTGTCACTGAGTCAATATCATGGAACTTTCTATCTAGTGCTGTGTGTACATGTACTGCAGCAGTTGAAGAAGGCAGCTCATCACCACCTTCTCCAAACGATTGGGCAAAAAGTGCTTACTCTGCCTATGAGTGATATACTGAGAGTGTGAAAGAGAAGAAATATTGTTCCTGCATGCTAATGTTTATGGTTCTGACTCAATTATGATTTTACCTTGTGTAATGGTGAAATTAGCTGTTGGAAGAGTACTTTTCACAAACAGACTGCACATATATTGAGCATATTATCCACCTACCCTTTCTTAGACTGTCAGCCCAAATTAATATACCCATTCTGTGATATGACAATTTATTTTCTACTTCTTCCTTGCTTCCCCTTCCTCTTTTTGACTTTCTATTTTGAAGCTGAAGTCGGTGATTTTGATGAAGAACTGGACCAAACACATTTACAATCCAAGATATATGTTCCAAACCAGCAATGGCTGGTACACAAAATAATGACTTTTCACCAAAAGCTCGTGTAAGTACAAAATATAGTGAAACAAGGTACTAAAGAAGTCAACAAAAAGTGATATTTTCCTTTAGCTTTTGATTTTTAGTTTGGGATTATGTTCAGCATGGACTGGTTGGACCTAAGGGTCTGTTTCAATGCTTTATGACTCTGTGACTTTACAGTGCTGAAAAAGACACATTTACGTGAAAGGTTTTCATCTATGATTCCTCATGACAATTTGAAAGCATTACCAAAGCAAGTGGAAGACATCATTTACACTGCATGAGAAGAGAGTGCTGAATGGTCAGCAAGTGGCCTCTGTTGGTAGAGGCATTGCTACAGAGAATGCATCAGTTAGTGATGACTGATAGTTAACTGCCAAGCTTTATTTCAATTTTAAACCAGGTTCATTTGTCAGGGCAATGCCTTGACTAATCAGAGTCAAGCTGCGAGATTTAAAATTTAAACAAAATTTGGGAATTAACTATCTGCCATTATTAACACCTCTATTCTCCACGGCAGCCCCTCTATCAATCAGACTTCACTTTCCAACTTATCAGCACTCTTTTCTCATGCAGTATGAAAGTTGTTACCCCTTTACTTTGGTAATTCTTGCAAATTAACCTAAAAAGTAAAACATTTTGATTAAATCAGTATTTGTTTTCAACAATATTGGATATCTGTATTACCAAATGACCATTTATGATTCAGTTGGTTGTACACCTCCATAATTCAAAAGGAAATTAGGCTACTAGCAGAAAAGGAAGATTGTGTAGTGTTAGAAATCAGGAGAATGGAGCTAAGTGAGCTACTCATTTAGAGATCCTTAGAGTTGGGCTGCAAGTTCTCCTTTGGCACTATATGACTTGCCTTTTGGTTAGAAATTTAAGACCTTAAGATTTGCCACAAACATTTGA
>NC_063345.1:66273992-66396171 GCF_021869965.1 Rhincodon typus
AGGGTCTAGGCCCGAAACGTCAGACTTCCTGCTCCTCTGATGCTGCTTGGCCTGCTGTGTTCATCCATCTCTACACCTTGTTATCTCAGATTCTTCAGCATCTGCAATTCCTACTATCTCGGATAAGATTTCAAACCTGCTGTCTCCCTGTGGATATCTAAGAACACATGAGCATATTTTACAAAGTGCAGAATTTCAGAGTTCTGGCCAATAATCACTCCTCAATTAACACGACTAGAAAAATAGATTAACACTTCATTTATCAGACTGTTCACATGTATTGCTGTGTCTAAACTGGATGCTGTATTTGTCTCCATAAATCTTCAAAAATAATTCACCCAAGATGATTCTAGGACAGTTGATATATTTGATGTTGTGTGAACGATGCCTGGCAAAGTCACTGATCATGAGAAGGTTACTAAACAATTGGAAGCAAATTATTTTATTTATTTACTTACATCCATTTAGGACTGACTTGAAGGAAACTTTTTTCACTTAATATCTTTCAAAATCTCTACCCCAGGGAGCTATAAACGGTCAAATTTGTTCAAGCCTTAAATTGATAGACTTTTGGCATCAAGGGAATTAAAGGATATGTTGGGGAGATGGAATTGTTGAAGGAGATGCACAATCTTATTGAATGGCAGAGTAAGTTTGAGTGGCTGCAAGGCTTTATTTTACTTCTGATTCTGATTTTCCTCTATTACTTATATTAGGTTAGAACGTGTGTAAATATCAATTCATGTCTTTTTCATTGGGAAGGATCAGTTTTATAAGCTCTTCTACAAGATACAGCAAGTGAGACAGAATGAAAAAAAAAGATGAACAGGCTTGACCAAAAGCATGCAATTGCTCAGTGCAATCTTGGACAAGTCTGTGGTATGTTCGAAGATGACCATTGCAGGAACCTGGTGGCATTTTCCACCTTGACCAGATGGTGACATTGGATTCAGATTGTACCTGCACACAATCCTCCTTTGATTTGTGTTGTTTTAGTTCCATGTAATGATCAGTGGTGGTGGAAGAGGCAGATAACAAGAAGGTTTATTTGTACAATAGCAACAAGTACAATCACATTTGATAATTATGGGAACTTTAAGCAACTGATACAGATATATCTGCTCCGTCCAAAGCTAGAGTAGAACTCGTTGTTTTCACCCACGTACTGTGAGTGTGATATCAGGAGATTGGCTGGAGTCAATGTAACATTAATATTAATGCACTGAGAACTATTAGCTTATTCAACATCATCTGCAAGCTTTTCTTTGCCACCTCTCCCCACAGGTAACCTATTTTACTGTTATGGATATAACTATATTACATTCAGCACAATCTCAACTCCCCCACCACTCCCCCAACCCCAACGTTTGCCTTCACAAATGAAGATTCTGGACAGTTTACATGTTTCTCAGAATGCACTCTGTCCTGATTTGGAAGAGTTGTTGCTATTTTACTATCATTCCATTTGTGGAGATTTAGCACAGTTTTGGCAGTGCTGACTCAATGGGCCAAAGGTCTCTTATGTACTGTATGGTTCTATGATTTTTAAGGACCGTTGATCATTTCTCAATTAGAAGATCATTTACCTCTTGGAGATACTTTATGGAGGATATGATTCTTTGTACGTCTTGTTGTTGGTGCATTACCATATCTAGAAGATCATTAATTTCCTGAATTTCCTTTCCAGATGACCTCTTCCTTGGTCATTCAGGTAGTTGCCTCATAACATCATCTGGGGGGGCCTTTAATCTCATGAACATGCATCATCAAAGATAATTGATATGTTGAAACAAATTCTCGTAGAATTCTGGGTCAGTCAATATTTTTCCAATTGGATGAAGCTTTTTTTTGGGATGTTTAGACCAGATAATTTCTTCTTCTTGACCACTCCTTTTTATGTAGGCATTAGTTAGGGTCCTATGGGGTCATATGCAACTCATCTCCTTTGAGTTGTTGATGATACTGGACGTTTTCAGTCATCTTTCATAGTTAGGATGAAGTTGATTTTCTCACACTCTCAGTCACTGTCAGAAAGGGAATTGCTCACACAATATCTCCCATATCTTTGATGTGGAAATTGACAATTCTGCTGTATCAAGTTGTCCCCCAAAGTGTTCTGTTGCCTGAATGATATGTTGTTGAAGATTTTTCAATGAGCTCATGTGGGTTGTACTGCTCATTTGTGTTCTCAACATTGGCTTCTTTTCATGAACCTTACTGCATTCTATCTTCTAACCTGTTTGCAGATCAGAATACCCGACCTGACTCCTATGTACAGGAGTGTTTTTCAGATTGGCTTTGTGCTTACAGCTTCCACAATTAATTCTGAGATCTTCAGTCCCTTTTCAGATCTTTGGCCACCTGACCATTGACTGAGCCCTGTTTACACACCAAGCAATGCCGAAGTGTCCCTGATAGGCCTGTAAAGTTGGTCCGTCTCCTTTTCTTGCCACCTTGCTAAAGTTTCTGTGTATAAATCCACTTTTTTATTGAGAGTTCCTCTTGAAAGTGCCTCCCCAGCTCCTTGGGGCAGTGTATTCCACAACAACTTGCGACAGAAAAACAGATTTCTCCTCATCTGCACCCATTGCACCTCCAGGCCTTTTACCAAGAACTGCTTGAAAAGGAGGAAAGACGTGCATTCATGTAGTGCCTCACTTGACATCAGACAATGCTTTGCAGACATTGAAGTGCAGTCACAATTGTAACGTAATGGACCATTTATGCGCAGCAAGCTTGATGACGATAATCTGTTTTGGTGGGGCTACCTGAGGAATGAATATTGGCATTGACGCTAGGGAGAACTCTTGAAGTTGTGCTGAAGGACCTTTTACATCTGTCTGAGTGGGTAGGTGACCCTTGATTTCATGTCTTTTCTGAAAGACGTTGCCTCTGACAGTGCAGGTGCCTTGGCCTAAAATTCGTGCTTAAGTGTTCAGTTGGGACTTATTTCCACAAACTTCTTGCTTGGAGACAAGTAGGGACCCAGTGAGTCATAGTCACCCACCTCAATGAGAATGGAGATAGTTTCTATCTATAAATGGGTATGTCACCATTGTGCAGTGAGGACTATACTCACTTATATATCGATCTTTAATTTCAACAGCATTGGCTTCCTATGGTTGGGGCTGGGGTGGGAGGCTGTGTTTTGCCAAGAGCTATGTTGTACTCTGGCAGATCGCCCAAGAATCCGTGATTCATTGCGCGCCCTGATGGTTTTGTGGGCTGTTTAACTAAGAGGGGGTATCACACCATGCCCACAAAGATTCAATTCTCATTCATCACAGCAGGTCCATAAGTCCTAAGACGTCAATTATTTGGCATTAAATTTGATGGCTGAAGCCCCTATGAAATGTTTTGAGACAGTTTATTGCATGCTGTAGAGACGTAAGTTGGTTTGTAGTAGGAGTAACCGGAAAGCAAGGTAAGAGATTGCTGCACCTTTGGTGATGATCTTTGCATCCTCACTGTCCACTGGAGTAGAACCAGATGAATGGAGGGTGGCAAATGTTATTCCCTTGTTCAAGAAAGGGAATAGGGATAATCCTGGGAATTACAGACCAGTCAGTCTTACTTCTGTAGTGGGCAATTTATTGGAAAGGAGTCTGAGAGATAGTATTTATGATTATTTGGAAAAGCACAGTTTGATTAGAAATAGTCAGCATGGCTTTATGAGGGGCAGGTCATGCCTCACAAGCCTTATTGAATTCTTTGAGGATGTGACAAAACACATCGATGAAGGTAGAGCAGTGTATGTGGTGTATATGGATTTTAGCAAGGCATTTGATAAGGTTCCCCATGATAGGCTCATTCAGAAAGTAAGGAGGCATGGGATTCAGGGAAATTTGGCTGTCTGGATACAGAATTGGCTGTCCAATAGAAGACAGAGGGCGGTAGTAGATGGAAAGTATTCAGCCTGGAGCTCAGTGGTGTTCCGCAGGGATCTGTTCTGGGACCTCTGCTCTTTGTGATCTTTATAAATGACTGAGATGAAGAAGTGGAAGGGTGGGTTAGTAAGTTTGCTGAAGACACGAAGGTTGGTGGAGTTGTGGATAGTGTGGAGGGCTGTTGTAGGTTGCAATGGGACATTAACAGGATGCAGAACTGGGCAAAGAAGTGGCAGATGGAATTCAACCAGAAAAGTGTGAAGTGATTCATTCTGGAAGGTTGGATTCAAATGCAGAATACAGGGTTAATGACAGGATTCTTGGCAGTATGGAGGAACAGAGGGATCTTGGGGTCCACATCCATAGATCCCTCAAAATTGCCACCTAAGTTGATAGGATGGTTAAGAAGGCATATGGTGTGATGGCTTTCATTAGCAGGGGAATTGAGTTTAAGAGCTGTGAGGTTATACTGCAGCTCTATAAAACCCTGGTTAGACCACACTTGGAATATTGTGTTCAGTTCTGGTCACCTCATTACAGGCAGGATGTGAAAGCTTTAGAGAGAGTGCAGAGGAGATTTACCAGGATGCTGCCTGGACTGGAGGGCAGGTCTTATGAGGAAAGATTGAGGGAGCTGGGGCTTTTCTCATTGGAGCAAAGAAGGATGAGAGGTGACTTGATAGAGGTGTTCAGATGATCTGAGGCACAGACAGAGTGGATAGCCAGAGACTTTTTCCCAGGGCAGAAATGACTATGAGGATGGGGCATAATTTTGAGGTTATTGAAGGAAGGTGTAGGGGAGATGTCGGAGGTAGGTTCTTTACACAGAGATTGGTGGGTGCATGGAATGCGCTGCCGGTGGTGGTAGTGGAGTCAGATACATTAGGGACATTTAAGTGACTCTTGGATAGGCACATGGATGATAGTAAAATGTAGGGTATGCAAGGTAGTTTGATCTTAGAGTAGGATAATAGGTTGGCACAGCATAGTAGGCCAAAGGGTCTGTACTGTGCTGTACTGTTCTATGACACTATTGCTTACAACAGTTTTAATTTCAACCTTTCCGAAGGGAAACTGAAATCGCTTATCTTTTGTCACTCAATAGTAAATCATCCATGATAGTAAAATGCTGTAAGTTCTCAAAGAATTTTATTCTCAACCAATTCACTGGATTTTGGCCTGGATATCCTTCAACATAGAGTCATACAGCATGAAAACAGACCCTTTGGTCCAACTAGTCCATGCTGAACGTGATCCTAAACTAAACATGGAGTCATAAATTGATAAATTATGAGTCATAAAACATTTTTCATGTGCCACTGTAGTAATACCAACAGATTCTTTCCACTTTTTGGATTGTATCAGGAATCCAGAAAATCCAATTAAATCTTCTGCTGCTTGCCCGTTGACTAGTTGCTTGAAAACCATTTATTTCTGGACCAGTTGTTCACTGGGGGTAGTCAAACTCCTTCAATTATATTAAGGAAGTTGAAGCTGTGACATATGTACAGGCTCAAAAGTGAGTTGGTTAAACATGAACACTGTATTCATTTTCAACTCTTTTATATGTATCATCTTGCAGTGTAACTAATAGCTCTTCTATGCTTCTGCCTGTTACTCCATCTGAAAGGACACTTTTTTGTGTATCTTTGTGCTGTTTTTCACAAATTTATTCCCCTTTACTGTGAGGATCTCTAACTTATCATCTAAAGTCTTCACATATTCCTTAAGAGCCTCCTTCACTAAGGTCTCTGCATTTTCTAAGTGTTGCTGGCTTTTCCTCATCCACACACTTGCTCCAGTGCTTCTTACCAACTCCCAAATGAAGTTTTGCCTTTGGAGAGCTGTGCTTGATTTTTTGCTGCTTCTACATCAAGAGCTCTCTTTCCCTTTTGGTGATCAATTTTAACTGCTGTCTATTTGTCTGTATTTTCTTAAAGTGGTAATGCTCCTAAAGTGGTAAATAACTTGCTTGATTTTATTCTTCTTTTCTCTGGTATTTTCTTTTTTTCACGTGGTCATCGTCAGATTTGAACCATTGCAACCCATGTAGTGTTTCCCAAGATGAAAACTGTTGGTACCTTATGGTATTTGTATTTGGTACCAGTCTGTAGTACTTGGATAAAGACTGTTTCAGATAGTTTGCTGTCTTCAATCCTCCTTTGTCTTGGGCCTATCTAGTGATTAGTTGTAGAGGTTACACCCCTGTAGAATGTGTACAGATGACACTGTTATTAGATATCAAAAATTACCTTATGATCAAAATAATTACACTTGAATTTTGTCAAGCATGATTACCAGGAGTTTAAGGAGGTGGTACAGATATATCTGCTCCCTCTGAAAGCTGAAAGAGAACATCTTGTTTCCATTCACAGACTGTGAGTGGTATCAGTAGAATGAACGAAACATGTTAATATCTCAGGAACCATTACCCTCCTCAGCCATGGTATTGATGATTCCCAGTAAAGGCAGAATTCAGAGTGAAAAATGTGTCAACCATTTCAGGCATGTACAAAGGACAATGGTTCTGTTTGTTGGAGGTCAGTCAACTCAGCTCCAGGACTTCATCAGGGTAGTGTCCTAGGCCCACCCATCTTTAGTTGCTTCATTAATGACCTCCATCATAACGTCAGAAGTGGAGATGATTTTTAATGATTGCACAGTGTTCAGCAACATTTGCAATTCCTCAGCTGCAGAAGCAGTCCAAGTTCATATGCAGCAAGACCTGGACAGTATTCAAGCTGGGGCTGATAAATGGCAAGTATCATTCATACCACAGAATTTAACAATCTCCCCTTGACGTTCAATGGCATTATCATTCACCACCTTCATCATTCACTCTCTTCTCCACTAATGCACATTGGCAACACTATATACCATCTACAACATGCACTTTGACAATCATCAAACCTCCTTCAACAATATCTTCCAAATTCATGACCTTTAACAAGTAGAGGAACAAGGGACACATGGGAGCTCCACCATCTGCAATTTCCCTCCAAGTCCCGCACTATCCTGACTTAGAAATATGTTGCTGTTCCTTCACTGTGACAGTGTCAAAATTCTGTAATTCTCTCCCTAACAGCTCTGGGGTGTACATACACCAGATGATTCTAGAAAATAGTTCACCACCATCTTTTCAAGGGTAATTCAGAATGAGCAAATATTCTGGCCTTGTCAGTGAGACATCTCATACTGAATTAAAAATTGGAAAAACCTATATATCCACTTCACAGGAAGCCCTGACTTCACCTTCCCAAAGATGACTAGGGATGGCCAATAAAGATTGGCCATATCAGTGAATGAACTCAGTCATATCTGAGAATGAACTGACAAAAATCTTCTCTGCTTCACCAAAACTGCCTTGTCCTGTGCACTGGACCAATACACACAAAACATATTTCAATTGAGGTCGAATGTGGAACGCTCACAACTTTCAAACCAATCTATTTCGGGTCTAATATTCAATTCGTAACAGGCTCCATGCAATCCCATCGTTTCAGGATTTCTGTAGTCTTAGTGAGGCGCTTTGCTCATTGTTAATGAATGAACATTTGACCTTTGCACAGAGGGCTGACCTCAGCAACTTCTGACATTCGCCTTCTCGACACAGCACGGAAACTGGAGATGTATGGTGTCAGGCTCCATCCAGCCAATGATGGTGAGGGAACACAGATCAATCTGGCTGTTTTGCACATGGGCATATTGGTCTTTCAGGTAGGTTAAACCCAGTGAATGTTGTAAACCATTGTGAAGAGAAAGGTTCTTCACGTGTGACATGAATTGCCTTGAGTCTCTGACTAGAACGTCCTAATTGTTATGCTGGATGTTCTTGTGTTTCATTATATAGAGGAGCTTTTCTGTTCAGGCTGTTTGTAGCAAAGGTTGCGAAATAACAATTTTCATGGAATCCAGACGAATCAGACAGGGTTAGATTCTAAAACACTGACAAAGATCCTAGAGTCCCATGGAAAGAAAATGTCATTTGTTTTCCTGTTAACCAACAAAGGCTAACCATAAATATTGAACCGAGATCCTCAAAACACCACTGGAACCCATGCTGACACATTCAGCTCCTGTGAACCTGCAGTATATCCCAAACCTAGAATCCAATGAGAACTGCCCCTTTCAGTTCCAGCCTCTTGTCCGCCACCAGCGCCACACCCCCCATCCCGTTTCTTCACACCGCAGTGGCTCTGCCTTCAGGTGTAAATACTAAAGTTCCCTCTCTAAATTTTTGACAAGAAAAAGGGTGAAAGGTTACAAGGTGTGGGTGGAAATGAGGAGTAATCAGATCACCGTGACGGTATTGAATGGCAGAGCACAGTTGAGGCGCTGAGTGATCAACTGCCATGCCCAATTTGTATATCATGCAGCTTCTCTCCCTCACAACTCTCTCTTCTCATTGTAAGTGCATTGAATAAAGAAGTTGGGAGGTCATGTTGCGGCTGTACAGGACATTGGTTAGGCTACTTTTAGAATACTGTGTTCAATTCTGGTCTCCCTGTGAGAGGAAAGATGTTATTAAACTTGAAAGGGTGGAGAAAAGATTAACAAGGATGTTGCCAGCTTTGGGCTATAGGTAGAGGCTGAAAGGCTGGGGCTAATTTCCCTGGAGATTTGGAGGCTGAGGGGTGACTTTGTAGAGGTTTATAAAATTATGTGGGGCATGGATAGGGGGAATAGCCAAGGTTTTTATTTTCAGGGTGGGGGAGTCCAAAACTAGAGGCCATAGGTTTAAGGTGAGAGGGGAAAGATTTAAAAAGGATCTGAGGAGTAGCTTTTTCATGCAGTGGGTGGTGCGTGTATGGTATGAGCTGCCAGAGGAAGTACTGGAGGTGGGTACAATGACAACATTTAAAAGGCATTTGGATGGGTATATGAATAGGAAGGGTTTAGAGGGATATGGGCCAAATGTTGACAAATGGGACTAGATGAGATTAGGATACCTGGTCAGCATGGACAAGTTGGACCGAAGGGTCTGTTTGCGTGCTGTACAAGTCTATGACCTCTATGTCTGTAAGTCTGATCAAAATCTACCTCTTTGCTAAAGTGTTCAGTCATTTGTATCTAATTACCTCATTAACCTCCAGTGAAGTGCTGAGGGATGTTTTACAATGACAAAGGTCCTTTACAAATACAAATTGTTGTTGTGACAGGATGGATTTATATTTCCAACTCTCATTCCAGGGCAAGACAAAGATCAATACATTCAACTGGGCCAAAATACGCAAGTTGAGTTTTAAGAAGAAACATTTCTTTATCAAGCTCCACTCCAACATTTTTGTAAGGTTTGCTTTTACTTCCATCATCACTTGAGATTAGTGTGCATCAAGTGATTTCTTGTCTAATAACATGTCCTCTGTTCAACAATGACAGACCGCCTCATGCAAGGACTCTTTGGAATTCCTGATGGCAAGTCGTAATATGTGCAAGCAGTTCTGGAAGACCTGTGTTGAATATCATGCTTTCTTTAGGCTCCCTGAAGAACCCAGATCAAAACCCAAGCCCATACTTTGCAGCAAAGGTTCCAACTTTCGATACAGGTACTGGGCAGAATTGTCCCTAAGGATACTGTTCTTCATTGCATCGAAATATCACATTGCCCTCTGAAGTTAAATTCCACTGTTCAGGAACAAATTTCAATCTATAATATCAGACATAGCTCTTGCCTCAGATTCGAAAGGTTGCAGTTCAAACACCACTCCTAAGAATCAAATACATAGAATATCTTATGTTTCAGACCTATGCAGAGATTGTACTAGTTTGATCTATTTATTCACAACGTTTTATCCTGTCTAAAACACACTTTGGCTCTTCCAGCTCTTCCTAGTGCTCAGTCACAGCAGTGTGTACCATCTATGACATCCAACGCAGACATTCAGCAAAGCTCCTTAGGCAGCACCTTCCAAACCCATGATCACTTCTGTCTAGATGGACAAGGACTGCAAATACATGGGAACACCATGATTGGCAAGTTTCCCTTCAAGCCACTCACCATCCTGCGAGGAAGTGGCCGATAGAATAAAACATGGGAAAGTGTGAAGTTATGCACTTTGGTAGGAAGAATAGAAGTGTGGACTGTTTTCAAAACAGGGAAAGACTTTGGAAATCTGAAGTAACAATGGACTAGAGAGTCCTAGTTCAGTATTATCTTAAGGTTAACAAGCAGGTTCAGTTGGTATTTGGGAAGTCAAGTGAAACATTAATGCAATTTCAAGAAGGCTGGAATACAAGAGCAGAGATGTACTGCTGAAGCTGTATAAGAATTTGGTCAGACCATATCTGGAATATTAAGAGTAGATTTGAGCCCTATAACTAAGGAAGGATATGCTGGCATTGGAGGGGGTTCCAGAGGAGGTTTACGAGAATGACCCCGAGAACGAAGAGCTTGTCATATGAGGAGTGGTTGAGGACTCTGGGTCTGTACTGGATGGAGTTTGGAAGGATGCAGGGGGATCTCACTGAAATGTACAGTATTCTGAGAGGCCTGGATAGAGTGGATGTGGAGAAGATGTTTCCACTAGTAGGAGAGACTAGGACTTAAGGGCACAGCTTTAGAGTGAAGGAACAATCCTTTAGAACTGAGATGAGGATAAATGTCTTCAGCCAGAGGGTGATGAATCTGTGGAACTCTTTGCACAGAGGGCTGTGGAGGCCAGGTTATTGAGTGTATTCAAGACAGAGATAGATAAGTTCTTGATTGGTGAGGGGGATCAAGAGTTATGGGGAGAAGGCAGGAGAATGGGGTTGAGAAATGTATCAGTTGTGATGGAATGGTGGAGAAAACTCGATGGGCTACTTAATTCTGCTCTTATATCTTATGGTGTTATGGACTTAAAAATAAATTGCCACTCCTTCAATGTTGCTGGGTCAAAATCCTGGAATTCACTCTCTAATGGCATTGTGGGTCTATCCACAGCACATGGATTGCAACATTTCAAGAAGACAAGTCACCACCACCTTCTCAAAGGCAACTAGTGACAGGCAACAAATGCTAGCCCAGTCAGTAATGCCCACTTCCCATGAATAAATAAAGTTTGCTTTCCTCTGAGTCCATCTTTAAGCTTCTATAATCAAGGATGACAAACACCAATAGTAAATCAACTTACATCATCAAACACAGAAAAACCAAGCCGTTGAATACGACACATAAGGATACTGATGAGAAAAATAAGGAACAAAAAGGAGGCGTATGATCCATATGGAATAATATCAGCAATAGAAATCAGGAAGACTATCTCAAATACATTAGACAGGCTAAGGCTGGAATGCGACAGAATAAGAGGAAACATAAGGAAAGGCTGGCAGGCTTCACTAAAACAAGTAGTAAAACGTTCTTCAAATATATTAATAGGAAAAGATTAGTGAAGGATAGAGTGTGGTCCATAGGAACAAACAGAGTATGACGTTCATAGAAGTAAAGGGTGTGGCAGAAGATACTAAATGAATACTTTGCTTCAATCTTTAACAAATTGGAAAATGGTAATAATGGTTCCGTTGAAAATATAAATGTTGAGCAACTGAACAGTACAGTGATAGATAAAGAAGAGGAGCTAAAAAGGCTGGCAGCAGTCCAGATAGAGAAGTCGCCAAGCCCAAATGGGATACATCCTGGATAACTGAGAGGTAAGGGAGCAAATTGTAGAGTCATTGACAGAAATTTTCCAGGCGTCTCGGAACTCAGGATTAGTCCAGAGGGACTGGAAGATTGCAAATGTGATACTGTTGTTTAAGAAATGTACAAAGATAACCCAGGACCCGGGTATGCCTGTCAGCTTGACATCAATTTGAGAAAACTGATGGAAGCCATAATGTGGGATAAGGTAAATATACACTCAGAGGAAAGTGAGTTAATACTAGACAGTCAAGGGCAGGTCATGTCTGACAAATTTAATTGACTTCATTTGTTGAGATAACACAGGCAATGGATGAGAGTAGTGCTGTGGATGTTGTATATTTGGATTTTCAGAAAGCCACATGGCAGTTTGGTTAGCAAATTAAAAATGTTTGGGATTGATGGGTCCTTGGCAGCATGGATTAGAAACTGTCAATAAGATAGAAAACAGGGTAGGTATAGATGGGCATTTCTCAGATTGGAGATGAGTTGAAAGTGGTGTTCTCCAAGGGTAGGTGATGGGACCCTTGATTTATATAAACAATTTTGAGAAGGGTGTTGAGGGCAAAATATCTGAATTTGCAGATGATACTAAGCTAAGGAGAATAGTGAATTGTGACGATGTTGCTGAGTGACTTCAGTGGGACATTGACAAGTTGGCCAAATGAGCAGACACTTGGCCAATGAAATTCAATGTAGAGAAATGTGACATAATGCATTTTGGTAGAACAAACATGGAGAGACATCCAGGCTCAATGGTACAACATTGAGGGCAGTACAGGAGCAGTGGGACTTCAGGGTTCACGTGCATGATTCTCTGAAGGTGGCCAGGCAAATTGAAACAGTTGTTAAGAAGGCTTATGGGATTCTTGGGTTTATAAATTGAGTATAAAAGTAAGGAAGTGACACTACACCTCTACAAATCATTGGTTGGACCACATTTGGAGCATTGGTTTGGTTCTGGGCACCTTACTTAAGGAAGGATGTTAAAGTCCTGGACAGCATGCAAAAGGGATTTACTAGAATGGTACCAGGAATGGAGGCTTTTAGATACAAGGAAAGATTAGAAAGATTGGGCTTATTGCCCTTGGAGCAGAGAAGATTGAGAGGTGACCTTATTGAGCCATTCAAAATTATAAACAATTTTGACAGGGTAAAGGAGGATACTCTGTTTCCACTAGCTGGTATGTCAGTAACCAGCAGTCACAATTTCAAGATTGCCAGCAGCAGAGCTAGTAGTGAGATGAGAAGAAACTTCTTTAATCGGATAGTCGTTAGGATTTGGACTGAGCTGCCTGGGAGAGTAGTGGGGGCAGATTCCATAGGAGGCTTCAAAAGAAAGCTGGATATATATTTGAAAGTGATGAATTCAGAGGGCTAAGGAAATAGGGCTGGAGAGTGGGACTAGCTGAGTAGCTCTTTTGGGAGCCAGTACAGACACAATGGGTCGACTGGCCTCCTTCTGTATTGTAATTTTTTACGATTGTACAGGATCCCGGTTAACACTCTCAGTACAGCACTGATAGCCTTTCAGAAGACATGTTAAACCAAAGCTCTGTGTGCCCTTTCAAGTGGATGCAAAAGATCCTATAGCACAAATCAGAGGAAGAGCAAGATGGTGGCACAATGGTTAGCACCAGCGACCTGGGTTTGATTCGACCCTCGGGCGACTGTGTGGAGTTTGCACATTCTTCTCATGTTTGCGAGAGTTTCCTCTGGGTGCTCTGATTTCCTCCCATAGTCCAAAGATATGCAGGTTAGGTGGCTTAGCCATGCTAGATTGCTTATAATGTCCAGGGATGTGCAGGCTATGTGGGTTAACCATGGGAAATGCAGGGTTACAGGGATATGCTTTGGAGTGGCTAGATGGGGATGCTCTTTGGAGAGTCAATGCAGACTCGATGGGCCAAATGACCTCTATCTGCACTGTAGAGATTCTATGATTCTATGAGCTCTCCCTACCACTCTGCCCATTAATTTCCTACCAGACAGAATCATGAAGACAGAAGATCTATTTATTTTTCACATTTCTGTGAGAGCTTGATATGCAAAGGTATTTTAATGGTGAGGGGGGGGTGCGCTTTGAAGCATACCTAGGTCATGAAAGGTGATATGTAAAGGCAAGTTCTTCCTGTAACTTTTCTTCCTGTAACTTTCTTTCAGTGGAAGAACTCAAAAGCAACTGGCTGACTATCTTAGCAAAGGAGATTTTAAGAAGGTGCCATTTCAAAGGTAATATTCAACAGATTGTCTATCTCAAAATTCAGAGGCATTACTTATTCCTTACATGACATTTTGATGATCATTGAACCAGGTCAATCAGTCCAGCAGGATGAGGCTCCACATGACCCTCCCTGGATCCATATTTGTCCATCAGACATTATTATCATATCCTCCTGTTCCTTTCTCCTTCATCTGCTTATCTGGCTTCTCCTTAAAGCCACCTGTACTGTTCAACTGGTTCAACTACATCAGGTGAGAGTGAGTTCTACCTGTCCTTACTGTCTGGACAGTCTCAGTTGCTCTATAGATTACAATTGTCCATCAATTGTAATAGGGCGGCACGGTAGCTCAGAGGATAGCACTGACTCACAGTGCCAAGGACCCAGGTTTGATTCCACCCTTGTGCAACTGTCTGTGCAGAGTTTCCTCGTGTCTGCATGAATTTCCTCCGGGTGCTCCAGTTTCCTCCCATAGTCTAAAGATCTGCAGGTTATATGGACTGGCCATGCTAAATTGCCCATGGTGTCCAGGGATGTGCAGGCTAGGTGGATTAGCCATGGGAAATGCAGGGTTACAGGGATAAGGTAGGGGTGTGGGTCTGGGTGGAATGCTCTTCGGAGGGTTGGTGTGGACTCGATGGGCCAAATGACCTGTTTCCCCACTGTGACGATTCTACGATCTCTCATAGGTTTGTCTGCATATGATGGAGAATCTATTCAAAACCTCATTGCAAATGTTTAAATAAGCTATTAGCCAGGGTTACAGGGAAGGGGTAGGTTTGGGTGGGCTGCTCTGCAGAGTGTTGGCATGGACTCGATGGGCTGAACGGCCTGCTTGCACACTGAAGGGATTCTATGAACTTCAAAGCGCATAGCTTCTCAACCTGCTCTAATTAAGTGTCAGTTGGTCCTGAGCCAGATGGTTGGGGAACTGGGAGACATTCAAAGAACAGTGGAGCATTTGAAGGACTCAGACCCACTGGATCTCAGATGAAACAAAGACAAACCTTTCCTGCTCAGGGGGTGGATCAGAGATCTTGTTGCATCATTGCCTGACATTCATCCCTAAGGCAAACACCACCAAAACAGTCGGGTTAGCCGCTTAGGTTGACCTCTCAACTCTGAGACAGATAACTTTCCATTAGAAACTTCCAAAACATAATCCCATAATCACGGCTAGCAGTCCAGTGTGGCACCGAGAGACAGCTGCTCTGTTAATGCGGCATCCTTCAGAAGAGAAGTTAAACAGAAGATCCAAATGACCTCTCAAATGGACATAAAAGATTCTATGGAATTATTTTGAAGAGGAAGGCATGATGTTCATATAAATCCTGTGCCTTTATGATTATGTTTGTCTTTTCATCTGTGTTCTGCAGGAAGCATTGTAATGTACAATCTGAGGAAGATTCAGCAGGAACCGGCCTTGAGGTGGGGGTACAGGTCAGTGAAGTAATGGTTCTAAAATGACTGTGTGATCAATTCACTGTTGCATTTATAAAGATTGCTTCAAAAATCATGACTAAAAGATCAAACAGCCAGATAAGATTCTGAGGAGTTTAGTTTTTGATGTATTGTGACTTCAGTGTAAGACCTGAATAGGGTCAGAGGTTTCATTCTCTGACAAATCTGAAATTTAACCCAAAGAAACATGCATTGCCCTCATTTTTATCAAAGCCAAAACAGGCTCAGGAATGCAATCTTACAAACTGAGCAGAGATCAGTGTACACAAGAGAGCAGAACCCAGAGACACCCTCCAGAGCTTTTGGCCATCAGTACAACAGTAACACACTGCTGTCAATGAAGTTTTTCCATTTTCATCGTGAACTGCAGTGGCTTCAGACCAGGTCATTGAGGATCTTTTTAAAAAGACCAGAAAAAAGAGATTATTTTCTATTCTGCTCTATCTAAAGATCAGGTGGTAATGCTGAGTATCTCAGAGGAAGTGCAACTGAGCGGATGACTATACTTGGGAATTGAAGGCATTGGTGAGTGGGAGATCAGCTCATCAGCGAGTGTTTTTCGACTTGGCCATATCATCGTTCTGTGTGAGGCTCACTCCCGCTTAAAGCATTTTAAAAGCATGCAATTGGTTGAGGTCCGGTTTGCAGGTGTTTCTGACAATACCCCAGATCGGTATAATCTCTAGGTCCATATTTTAATCACAAAATAGCGTTGATTTCTTTGAACGTCTATGGTTATCGAGCATGACACTGCATGATTTTTGTAAAATGGGTGATAATGAATTAGCAGCCCACTTCCCATTACTCCCTGTTTTTAGTTCCCATTTGAACGGGCTGCCAACTCGTGGTTACCCATTTAGGCTAACAGACAAAGTCAAGATCAATCCCTGCCTCCAATCATTCTGCTTCATTGATAATCTCTGAGGAATTGTGTCTTATTCAGGACAAGGGATCGTCACATGATCTTCGGGGCATTGGGCAACCAGGAGACGTCCAGCATAAGGTGGGGCCGAGGGCAGCACAGAGACGGAGGAAGGAGTCGGCAGTGGAGATTGTGTTCAGCACTGAACTGGAGAGGTCCAAGCCCGAGGCGGACATAGCATTAGACCTTCTCTCCAGCCGCGATCTCTCTGCTCCCTCCGTCAGCGACGCTGAGGTAAAGAAAGATCCAGTGCAACTGCAAAAAAGCAGCTTAGAGTTTCTGACTAACCGTACCCCGAAGGAAACAGATCCAGGAGGCTTGACAGGTGGGGACTCGCCCAAGTTCACAATAGGGAGCCAATGCCTTGGCGATAGTTTCCCCAATTCGGACAGCTCAACGGACGGATCTCTCCAACCGACGTGCTGCACGTCGACAGACAAAGAAATTGTTCGACTTTCGGGCATAGCCCGCCCAGTCAGCTTGCCCGCTTCCAGCTTCTTAGCCAATTATGGGTTCTACCAGCGGGCTGTGATGAGGGGGAGCTACGGCAGTACACTGAACGCCGTGAAGGAGGAGGAGAACCAACAGGATGACACTCGGCTGCCTTCCAAAAGATCTCGCAGCCAGTCCGATGTGAAGACCCTCGGCCTAGTCCATGCGCCGGAGTTACGGCCCCTGGCTCACTTCTTGCCCTTGGGTCGGAGACAAACTCTCGGTAAACTGGGTCCTGTACACCTAGTGCACGGGATGCTGCAACGCAGAGAGGTCCTGCAGACAACAGAACGATACATCAGCAGTGGCACAGAATCCAGCGACTCAGACTCGGAAATTATCAGCGCCTACTTCCATCCGCGTCCATTCGGCAAAGCTCTTCGATCCTCCGCACCGAAGGGAGGTCGGTTTGCGTCAGCCAGCTTCCAGTCAGACGAAGCAGCCTCATTCGATCGGAATTGCGCCGACAAGCTCAGACACCTGACGATCTACACCGATTTCATTTAGTTTGGGATGGACCCGCCTTCACAGCTTCCTGCCCCATCACCAATCCCCAACCGTTGTCTTTGCCATCACTCCTGACCACGAGTTGACTGTTGTTGGAGTTCTGTAAACATCTCCATAAGAAAATGACCCGAACCGTGAGATTGTGTGCTGGAGTCTCCCTGGTCTCTCTTTCATTATTATGTTGTCTACTGCGATGGGCGCGTTCCATGTAGTTCGTGCACAGTATTGGTTATTTAAACAATTCATTCATCTACTGTCTGAATGATAACTTGTGCATCAAGAATCTTTCTGTCCTCTGTTAAACAGCAACCACCTAATGTTAGTGATCCTTTTTGGAGTTAGACTTAGTTAATTAACCAGCATTACTATTGACTTAAGGGCAATTATGTCTGCTGCTGTAGTAACAGATTTAACATCATTCATGGTAGTTACATACAAGTTCCTCTTATGCTACCACAAAACGTGAAATAGAGAAATATTAAAGGCTATGGCACAGATAAAAGCTGTGGAAATGTACTGCATGGTCGATATCAGGTATACTTGCAGGGCTACCTCAGCACAAGTTGTAGTGACACATGTGATATACAATCTTGCAGACAGAGAGAGATCATGGAATGATAGAATCCCTACTGTGTGGAAGCAGGCCATTCGGCCCAACAATCCTCCAAAGATTGTCCCACCCAGACCCACACCCCCTACTCTATCTCTGGAAGCTTATGCAAACATGGGGAGAATGTGCAAAGTCCGCCCGCGGGTGGAATCAAACCCACGTCCCTGATGCTGTGAAGTGGCAGTGCTAACCACTGAGCCACTGTCCCATCCTGTGGGATCATTCTGTCCCTTTGCTCCCCTCTCTCCTGGCTGTACCAGGATGCATTTTTAGAGAAGGAATGTTTTAACCTCTTGCACATTGTGTTTTGAACTAACAAATACAAAGCAGTCTTTCTGGCAAGGATAAATGTTTATTTCTGAAAACACCTGAAATGTGATCACAAAAAACATATTTTGGATACTCAGATATAGGATAAGAAAATATTTCTAAAAGGTCCAACTTGCAATTAAATTTGACAAAGAGTTAAAAGAATAACATCATTTTCAATTAGCTCTCAAGATAATAGTTGAAACATTGCAGGCTTGAAGAATTCTCTCAATATACTGGGGAGAAATGAAGGCCATGTGTTTCTGGTGAAGAATTCACACAGGTTCACCCCAAACAGCAGCAAGTTTCTGGCTTTCCAGACAAGGTCAAAGTTCTCTTAAAATTAAGAACTATTTTCTGGAAGTTAGAACAAACAAACCCAAATTCTTTGTTTATGTTGACTCTTGAGGCGGTGTTCTCTCTTGTGTTGGTCTACAGATAGTTTTCCTTTGATCTTCACATTCTAGACTGAGTCACTAGATTACCTTTGTCCACTAATAACATATTGGCCATTTCAAATCAGTTTCAGTCATGTGACAGTAGTGGCATATTCCTACAATGGCAGATGGGTGATGGCAGATAATTGTTACACAATGAAGAACATTAACATTCCTGTCTTGAGTAACCTCCTCACTATCTTTATTTGAATGTTAATCTTTGTGCGGCCAGCATATCCAATGGACATTGATGTTTTAAGTCTCTTCAATTAAAATGGAAAGGACAATCACTAACATCTGGGAAGGCTATTTACATTTTATTTTCCAGAGACATTAGAATCATAGAATCACAACAATGTGGAAGCAGGCTATTCAGCCCAACAAGTCTACACCGACCCTGCAAAGGGCAACCCACCCAGACCCATCCCCATAATCCTGCATTTACCATGGCTAACCGCATTAGCCTACACATCCCCGGACACTCTGGGCAATTTCCCATGGCCAATCCACCTAACCTGCACATCTTTGGAGTGTGGGCAGAAACCAGAGCAAACCCACTCAGAACGTGCAAACTCTACACAGACTATCACCCAAGGCTGCAATAAACCCGAGTCCGGAGTGCTGTGAGGGAGCAGTGCTAACCACTGAGCCATGTTGCCATCCACACCATATCAGGACATGAAGTTGTCCCCGTCAGTGAAAACAAAACTTCAAAAGGAGTTCACCTGACCCAAAGGAACCTATTTTGTCAAGATGAGTGTCCACATTTCATTTTAGCTTTTACAAGTAAAGTGTCCAGCAGCTTAACACATCTCATACGATGTGACCGTGACAGAGCATATGAACCTACAACTTCATGTTTGACCCACGAGAGTGGTCCAAAGAAAATGCTTTATTGTCGATATTGTACTCCACCTGCTAAAAACCTGAAGCGTTGTAGGATAACCTCCAGGCAGCTGTGTCACAGTTCTTGTTTTAATGTGCAAACAGAGTCCTGAGCTAAACTCCCATTCGCAACCATCCTTAAATGACTGTATCAATGTGAACACTTTAGCATAATTGCAACATACGTAACAGTTTGCAGGGAGCACTGTAATGGTGTAACCCTGTATGATGTATATGCAATACTGCATTTTACCAGAAGTTGATTAGTTGTTATGGCATGGGACTCATTCAGTCCATTGAGACCATGTCACTTCTCTGTAGAACAATTCAGTTGGTCCCAGATCTCGTCATTGAAAAGGATACAGTCAGATGAAGGAAAAATAGGAGGGAAGGTTCTGTATTTTTTTCTACCCCTTATCAGGAAATGTGCTTCATGGAATCCATTAATAGGTTGGAACAAATATTTTATAAAACTGCCCATTCATTCTAACATAACGCAGAGTACTTAACTGATGAGTGTGGGACAGAGTTTCAGAGGCACAAGATTGCCATTACTTTAGCCTGAGGTTTCCTTTTGTAAGTATTATTGTATAAACTTTCTGCCACAGCAATCACAGACTGGCCAGCTGCATCCAGCATCTTTTTTGGGCTTATTTGAAAATTGCTGCTTTTGTTCCCCGTCTTTAGGACCTGTGATTTTCACACATCCCTCAAAGACATACTATCAATATTCCGCTGAGTGAAAGTTCCAACTCCGCCAAGAATGCAAACTCAACTAAGTTTAATTAAAAACACTCAGATCTGTTCAAGTGACGGTAAAATTGTTGGCTTGTTATACAAACCCAACTGTTTCTCCTGTGTACCCTGGCTTGAGTTATATTGTTGCCATAGAGATTTTCACCTTGCACTCATAAAATTATGGGCTATTACATTTCAGTTCAGATCACAGGTATCCCAAAGTGTTTTACCGTCAATGTAGGAATCTAGCAACAAATCTGCGCACAGCAGGGAGAAATTTGACTGGCTTCCACAATGGCCATGACCATCTTACCGTGCAGTCTTAATGGCACTTTTCTGCCCTTGGGCATAGATTGGGTTGCTGTTTCCCAGAATATAGAGGATAAGAGGTGATCTAATTTAGGTGCTATGGGAGATCAATTGTCAATTATTTCTCTTTCTTTTATGGTGGGATGAAGTCCAGAAGGAGGAGTGTTAAAAATTATAGCTGGGCTACTCAAGGTGACATAAGGCAGCATCTCTCCATAAAGGGAAGAAGAAATTTGGAAAACTACCTCCCAAAAAGTTGTTGAGGCTAGATCAATTGAAAATTCAAACTGAATGTCAGATTTTTTATAGGTAAAGGTTTAAGAAATGTGAAGTTTAAGAAAATGAATCAAGGCAAGTAATGAGTACAGATCAGCTGGGATCAATTGAAAGGCAGAATAAATTCAAAGAGCTAGAATTCCTACAGTGTGGAAGTAGGCCATTTGGCCCACTGAGTTTACACCAATCCACTGAAGGGCATCTCACCCCCTACACTATTCTATCCCAGTAACTCTGCATTTCCCCACAGCCAACCCACCTAGCCTGCATATCCATGGACATAATGGGCAATTTAACATGACCAATCCACCTAACCTACACATCTTTAGATTATAGGAGCATCCAGAGAAAACCCACACTGACACAGGGAGAATGTGCAAACTCCACACAGACAGTTGCCTGAGGGTGGAATTGAACTTGGAACCCTGGCACTGTGAGGCAGCAGTGCTAACCACTGAGCCACTGTACCACCCCTGTGGCTGAATGGCTACTCTGCTTTCTACCTTCTTTTGGGCAAAGAAAAAAAAAATCACTGAATACTGTGTCATTCCAAAACAGTCACCACAATTTCTAACAAGCACTCAAAATACAGAATGAGGATCATTTAAATATTTATTCATAAAACCATTCAAAACCCATGACTAAGAATAACAAATGTTATCTACAAAATAAGATTTACAAGACTAATGGTCACAGATCTTGCAAACACAGATCGCTCACCCCTCCTCTCATATTTCTATATTTACACCGCTACCATTTTTTATACACACTTACAAAAATATTGCTTTCAATCAAGACATTAATTGTGGCTTTTACAAAATTACCTCCAAAATGATAATTTCTGTTTAAACCTAGAAAAAAAATTGGCCTGATTTTTGTCACTTTCAGGACGATTTGACTGGGTAAATATTATTGCAACTGGTACTGGCTAAAGTGTAATACTTGGCAAACTGCGATATATGCCGGGCTCCAACAACAGTGTGTGAAATGATGTGCATCAGAACACTAGTGGCATCTAAATTCTATTCTGCCATTGATATGTTGCCTAATTACCATGCACAAACCAATCACTTGTTGAAATATTTGGCAAAATACGACTAAGCGAACTATATATATATTTGTATATCAAAACAGAAATTTCGCACAAAGGTAAAATTTACAGAGCAGGTTAAAAAAAAGCAAGATGCAATGGTATATCTTTACATTGTGTCCTGCACAAAACAGAACTAAAGAGTCAGAAGGAAAGTGTAAACATCCTGGGATGATTGGCAACAAAATATATACACAAGCAGTTCTCTCTCTCAGGCTAGATATGGAGAACTGTCCATTCCTGGGAGTCCTGACTAGATCCACCAATTTGGGGAGTGCAAATCCTTCCCAAATTATTTCAGCACACATTGAGAACTCAGAACTGAACAGAGCCCCTCATATTCAAGCACAGTTTTACACTTCAATTCTGTGCTTTTGTTCTTTTAGTTCTGTTGAATGGGATAGCCATCTTGCCGGTTAATGGGCATTCTGACAAAGGAGTGTAACTAGTGGGAGAGGGGTGATAAAGAGACCTCCAATTTTCCAATATTTTGGAGACATCACTGGTACGCCAGCCCTCCTCTATCCATAGTGAATGGGAATATTTCATCATATTTTTACAAACAAGGGAGATTGACCGACTTCCAATATTTTTTTTTGCATCTAGAGACATAGACTGCCTCAAACACTTCCTGAAGTGGATGTCAAAAGCAACTGGTCAACTGTGTTCATCGGGCATCTGACCTTTTATTCTGATGCCGTTCTGAGGAACTTTGAAAAGAAGCTGCACACAACTGTGGTGTTACAAATTGACAACAGATAGAAACAACTGTGACCCCCTCCCACCTCCAAGGGGTCTACAAATATACTGAGAGCAAGGGAAGTTAACACGGAGACTGGACCTGAAGAGAAGAGGACTTCTTAATAATTTATAGAGATTGGATAAAAGGTATTTTCGTAGAATTTATTGCATGCCTTCTGCTGTGAAGGAAGACTGCAGCAGCAAGTAGCTCAGCTACTTGACAAGATTACAGAAGAAAAATGTAGAATCTCATTCAAACTCATATTGTGGACATATCTTCCTGACTTGTCGTGGATTGCTCAGCAATTATCTCCCATCTCCCCTCTTGACCACCAATCAACTCCCTCCATGGCCCCCCCAGTGAATGATGGGACAAGTCTGTTAATTCCGGTTTTCCACTGGCCTCTCCCGCTTCTCATGCACTGGGGTGAACAGTCTGCAAGTAGCTTTTTATCTGCACATTGCCTTTTCATACGACCACTTTCAACAGCTTTCTTGCATCATTAAGGGGACACAGAGCAGGTCACTCCCTTTCAAAGCAGGCATTGCCAAATCGAGTTATCGAATGAGACAACTGGGGAGGGGGGTGCTTCTTGAAGGCACAGAAAGTAGCTTTCATTATGTGAGCCTCAAATCTAGCTGTTTGGGAGGGCATAGGGAAGAGTGTTGCTGTGGAGCAATGGGATGATTGGCAAGAAAATATATACAAACGCAGTTCTCTCTCTCTCTCAATCCCATTCTTCAATTGGGGGTTGATTTTGAGGTTATTTTTGTAGGAACCCAAGGCCTAAAGGTCAAGTAAGTATGGCCAACAGTATGAAAGGAGCGAGTGAAAGGGTAACTTGCTTTGTTTTTGTAAGCAAGTGATAATGCTGCTGTTTTAAATAGAATTTCTTGCCTTTTCTTGAGGCAGAATGTAAGATGGTTCCAAAGAGACTGCAGAATCCTGTAAAAAGAAGTTGGCTTCCGCACATGAGCTGTGCAGCCACATAAAACATGGGCATCAGAAGCAGAGATGTCTGCTTTGTCTGAACAATGCCCAAAGTTATTTGCTTGGGCCATACAGAGCTCCGAGCATTGCTGAAAGGCGAAACTGTCAGAGCTTCTGGTCTTGCACGCATCAGGACAAATACAAGAATGCCAAGTTTCAAAGGGGGCAACAATTTACACTGTATGAGGAAAGCGTCCAGATTGGTCGGCAAGTTGACTGGTTGGCAAGTTGATTGGTCAAAGCATTTCCATAGACAATGCACCAGGGAAATATCACTCAACCTGCCCTCATGTTGTTAATGCAGAAAAGGGCAAAAAAGACCGGACCATGTTCTTTCAGTTTCCAGACAACACAGGAATGTGCGAAAGACATGAACAAGCAATTTAAGATCATCAGCCAGATTTGCAATGTACGGCACTTACGCTTAATAGAAGGCAGATATATTCCTTTGCGAGGACCTGCCCTTTGCAACAATAGTATTTGTGCACTTTTCGAATTAAAGGCATCGTGAGGCCAGGAGGAGGAAGGGTAAAATGGGTGGAGGGGAGAGGAGGAGGGGGAGGAGAATTGGAGGAAGTGAGGAAGGAAAGATGGAGGGCGGAGGGGAGGGAGGGGGGATGGGGAGAAAAGCAGGGAGAAGGAGAAGTGAAGGGAGGGCGTGGGAAAGGAGGAGAGAAAGGCAGGAGGGAAAGGGTGAAGGGGATGTGGGAGGAGGGACTGCAATAACTCTACAGTACATTCTCCATTAATGCCAATCAGAATCAACTTCCCAACCAATTAGCATCCTTTACCCATACTGTCTAAATTGTTCTTCCCTTTGAAATTTGGGATTCTTGCGTCTGTCCTGACAAGTACAAGACAAAAAAAGAAAGCTCTGACAATGTCTTTTTATTTTGCAGCAATGCTCCATTCCTATTAAAGATTTACTTTAGTCTTCAACAGGATATGTGAACTAATACCAAGTAATGAACTATAAGATGTTATAAAGAGCAGTCAGCATAATGGGTCAATATGTTGGGAACACATTCCAAAACTCAGGAAACTCCAGCTGTTGTCTTTAAGGACCATGTAGGCTGATTCATTTGGAACCTTCAGGACAGCTGGGGAATGTACCTATCTGAATTCCTATTAATCTATAAATAGTATTAGCGGGATTTATCTGCAACAAAGAAACAGCAGTGAGTGGTGCATCCCAAATCAAATAGGACCACGTAGATATTCAGAAAATATTAATCTGATTCAGTGAGTTGCTTAACTCTTGCCATATTTTCAGGAATGGATATCCTTGGCTTAAGATAACCACTGATTTTACCCGTAGTCAAGATGATGGGATTAGGAGTAGACACTCAAATCGCACAAAGCTGGTCTTGCCATGAGGCAAGGTGACAGAGTGGGGAATCTTAATCATTATACCTCTTTTGCATGATTTGTACTTTCCCATTGGACCGACATGAAGAGAAACAAGACATTTTGGGAGAAGAGGAGAAAGCAAATATCTCTACCCGCTCTTCGAATTAATGGGCACCTTTCTCCAATCTACAATAAAATCCCTCATTTCTGAAAGGCACCTAGCTGCATTACGACTAATCACAGTTGGATTTTGTGGGGTATTAATGTAAAATCAATGCTTTACAATTTCCTAAACACACATCACCATCAAGAATGGCACTTAAGTCAGTGCTAGGGTTTGACATTTCTACTTAAATAATCAACCAGGATGAAGAACCTCTCTGTTTAAAAAAAAATCAATTATTTCAGGCTTTCCTGAAGTCAATTGGGAGTTTCTTCCTTTTTCTTCACCAGGTGCTTTTTTTTTGACAAAGCTCGTTGTTTAAAATTCCGAAGAGTTCAGAAGGTTTTGAGAGAGAACAAAGGTGCAAGGAGGCGAGAAGACACCCCTGTTCCATTTCTGGGGGTGTCATTCGGAGCTCGGTTTGGACAGTTCAGTCTGATAAAAGAATCCAAATTGGTGGGTGATGTCTTTAGGATGCATCAGTCGCTGAAAACCTAATACAGTCAAAAGATCATAAAATTAGAAGGAAAGGTGGCATTTTATGCAGAACAACAGTCTCTCTACAAAAGCTGCCCAACACTTTGCTGTCTGCTTTCTAGTTCGCGTCAGGATCCTTTCCCCTATTGCCCTCATCCAAGATTCAATGGTCTACACCGATTCCCAGTTCAGCAACTGTAACATTTTCAACTTTGTTTCCGAATTCCTCCGCACCTTGCTATCTTTATGTTTTCCGACACCTCTCCGAGATGTTGCTGCTTCTCCAGGTCTGGCCTCTTCCACATTCCTGATTTTTAGTTTCTCTGCACTGGTGCCCATGCCTTCAGATTCCTGATCTTTACATTTTAGAATTCCCTTCCTAAATATCTCCGCTTCTTTCCTCTGCTTTAACTCATTGCTTACCTTAAATCCACTTCCTTGATCATGCTTGTGCTAATATCTCCATGAGATAATGTCTGATTAATGTTCCTGCAAAGCTTCTTCAGGCTACTTTATTGTTTAAAGCAGTACATCACCCTAACTTGGAACATAGATCATAGAACTATACAGCACAGGAATGGGCCTTTCAGCCCACGATGTTGTGTGAACATGATGTCAAATTAAACTGATCCCTTCTGCCTGCCCTTGGTCCATATTCCACCATCCCTTGTATATTCATGTGCTTGTTTAAGTACCTTAAATGCCACTATCGTATCTGCCTCCACCACCATCCCTGGCAGCGCATTCTAAACTCCTACCACTCTGTGTAAAAAAAACTTGCCTTTCACATATCCTTTGAACTTTCCCCCTCTCGCCTTAAATGCATGCCCTCTAGTATTAGACATTTCAACTCTGGAAAACTATTCTGATTATCAACCCTATCTATGCATCTCATCATTTTATAAACTTCTATCAAGTCTCCCCTCGGCTCTGCCACTTCAGAGAAAACAACCCAAGTTTGTCTGGCCTCTCCTTACAGCTCATAACGTCTAATCCAGGCAGCATCCTGGTAAAACTCTTCTGCACCCTCTTCAAAGCCTCTGCATCCTTCCTGTAATGTGGCACCCACAACTGAATGCAATACACTTATGTGTGGCCTAACCAAAGTTTTATAAAACTGCAATATCACTTCTTGACTTGGAACTATATTCTCATCCCTTCTTTATTACTGAGTCAGTTTCCCGGATCTCCATCTCCAATAGTGTTGCGGGTGGCCCGACACCTTAAAGTTTGCAGTTGTTCTATTTTCCTTGACCTTCATCAAGGTTCTGTTCAGGATGAATAATAAATGTTGACCCAGCCAGCAATGCCCAAATATGGGGGAAGGGCAAAAAAGTAGACGTGAGGAGTGTCAGATGAGACACGATCCTAACAAATTGCAAAGCAGGTTTGATGGGCCAAATGGCCTACTCCTGTTCCTATTTCTTATGGTCTTGCTTTTCATTATTGTCATTTAATGCTCCACTTGACTCTGGGTACAATGTCATGATTATATCAGTGGACTAACAAACCGAGGTAAGAAGGCTTACATTTTGAGTAAGAGAATTTCTAATTTTCAAAATAATCTTCAAGTGTAAATCTAGGAGCAGCAAAAGTGACTATGTCGCTGCTGCTGGCCTGTTGCAAATGCTGGTTCACTAACATCCTGTTAAGGCAGGAAACCTACCATCCCTACCAAATTTGTCCAGTACGTGACTCCAGTCCTAAACTCAAGAGCCATTTCAATAATCTGCCCTGCTCCCATTTCTGTCCTGAGCCAGCTACAATTGAGAAGGAACTTCTTCACCCAGAGGGTTGTTAATCTATGGAATTCCTTGCCCAGTAAGGGACGCTACTTCAGTAAACGTTTTTAAAGATAAGGTAGATTTTTTTTTGAACAATAAAGGAATTAAGGGATACGGTGAGAACGCGGGTAAGTGGATCGGAGTCCATGAAAAGATCAACCATGATCTTATTGAATGGCGGAGCAGGCTCGAAGGGCTGGACGGCCTACTCCTGCTCCTAGTTCTTATGTTCAATGTTCCAATGAAGCAGAATGCAAGCTTGAGGAACTACACCTCATTTCACACTTAAACACTTTATACAGCCTCGAGGTATCAACATTGAATTGCATAACTTCAGACACTGACTTCATGACAGCTGCTGTCCATTTTTCCTACATTCTCTCACCTTCACAGTCTTGACCAGTTTATGTCTTATTTACTTTGTTTCGAGTAGAGAGAGCCAATTCTCTCCCTTTCACACTTTAATTTACCACCCATTTTACATCTCTATTTCTTGTTCACCACCATTAGCTACCTTTTTGTCATGTGGGCCTCAGTATCATCTGCCTTCTTGCTTCTGTCGAAAGAATTTTTAAAAAAAAGTCTATTTTCCAACACCTCTCAGTTCTGAAGAACAGACATATTGGAGTCGAAATGCTAACTCTGCTTCTCTCTCCACAGATGCTACCAGACCTGCTGAGTTTCTCTGTCCTTGTTTCTGATTTCCAGCATCCACAGTATATTGCTATAATTTTATTAAACTCAATGTGATTGACATTTTCCTTGCTTCTGAATTTGTCATATGCTGTATCCCAGGCAAGTAGGGCAACTGGTAATTTAGTGTTGCTGTTGTCAGTGACACACACTACACATCCCAAGCATGAATTTAAAAGAAAATAATCTTTCAGGCACGCTCTTAAAGTTTTGTTGGTTTCCTTTTAATTGTGATCATTGACTTAAGTGCAGTTGTAAATGGACAGATAGGTTGGAGCCAGTAGTCCTCCCTCTTGTGGGCACTGACGGAACAAAACTGTTTCTACAGATATCTGCACACAGTCTAAAATTTCTAGTAAACAAGATTTAAGCACATCACTCCAAGGGAGATGAAGTCGTGAGATTGTGAAAATCCCACTTTATCATAGAACCCAGTTTCTGTGAGTGATTCATGGCTCCAATCAATCCCTTCATTCTGTGGCAGCACCTTATTGTTTGGTTTCTCATTTTCCAAAGCACTATGAACAATTGGAGAACTGCAGACTCTCTCCTTGATGGCTAAACAGCAGCAGTGGGAGGATTACCAGACTGAGAGATGATGATTTAGATGGGGTGAAGGCTCAAGGCCCATAAGGTTTTACGAGCTCGCCCAACTCCTCCAATTACAGAAGGTCACTCGTACATTATTTTTATTCATTCATGGAATATGGGCACCCTTGGCTGGGCCAGTATTCATCACCCATCCTCAATTATCCCTTGCCATGAGTGGCTTGCTAAGGCCATTTCAGAAGGTAGTGAGGAGGGAACCAGGTTACTGTGGCTCTGGAGTCACATGTAGACCAGACCAGGCAAGAATGGCAGATTTCCCCTTCCTATAGGGCATTAAGTGAACGAGATGGGATTTTACAACAATCGACAGTGATTATAATCACTAATAGGTCAGTTTTAATTTCGGATTTTCACTGATTCAACTTTCGCTGCCTATCAGTCATGGTGAGATTTGAACCCGTATCCTCTGTGACAATACCACTGCATCATTGCCTCCCCATTGGCTGGCTAGACTAGGCCACAGTCTCAGTTCAGTTCTACCCCTCGATTTGGTGGGATCACCATCACTGATTGCAAAAGACACACTCCTCTTGTGAGGTAATGAGTTACAAATTGCATGTTCCTCATCAGGTTGGCTTCTCATACTTTTCCCATCATTATTTTTACCCGTAGTTTATTCCCAGGCAATGAGATAAAAACAATGATCAGAAATGAGAACGAGAAACAAGTCAGCCAGTATTCCTTACAGGAGTCAACAGAACCAGAACACTAACCATTCTAACCCAATGGGCATGCCCAACACTTGGAATGGCCAAGTGGGCGGTTCTGAGGCACCACCGAGATCCTGGGGTTCCTGGGATCCATGAAGAGCACTGTAGGGGAAAACTCGCCTTTCAATAATGTTATAGCGTCTTATAGATGTACAGCACAGAAACAGATCCTTCGGTCTGCTTCGTCCATGCCAACCAGATATCGTAAATTAATCTGGTCCCATTTGCCAGCATTTGGCCCATATCCCTCTAAACCCTTCCCACCAATCATGTACCCATCTGGATGCCACTCAGAATTGTCAATCAACCAATCAGTATAAATAATTGCAACAACGAAGACAGAGGTTTATCAATATTGTGCCTTTCAAGACAGGTTAAAGTAGATCACAGCCAATACATTACTTTTAAAGTGTAGACACTGTGGTCATATAGGAAGTGAGGCAACAACTTTGCTCACAACGATCAGAATTGAGATAATGAGCAGATCACCATCTCTCGTGAAGTTAGACAACAGAGAAAGGCACCAAGGAGAATGCGAATGCTGCTCTTCAAATAGTGCTATAGGGTCTTTTGCACCTACCCAAGACAGCAGGCAAGGCCTCGGGTTAACATCTCATCAGGAAGTCAGCACTTCTGACAGCGCGGCACTTCCCCTGTACTGCCCCGGAAGTTCAACTGCTTGGAGTGAGGTTTGAACAGAAAAATGCCAGAGTGGGAAGCAGATCATGGGTATTTCAGGCAACAGATGGTGAGATGCAAAAACCAGGTTTCAGCAGTCGTTCAAACAATAGAAAATATTCAATTTGAATATGAACCCAACAAACTAATGGGAAACGTTGCTTATTGACAAAATTGATTACCATTCATTTCCAGAGGTCGAAAATAACATTCTTTTATTTCTGCGAACTGATCCTTTATGGCATTGCTCCTATCAACATGGAAAATCTGATCATTTGTAAGGGCAGCAGTGTTATCTCAAAGCACACAATGTATTGTGCTGCTGTTAAACCAGCAGCAATGTTTACCACTCTCGGTCTTCTGTGTTGAGGCCATGAAACTGAACTATTGTAAAAAGGAGCTTCCCAAAAAAAAAGATACTGGAATCTGACTGCTGCTGACAAAAGATTGACTTGAATATTCCTGGCACCGGAGCAGAAAACCTAACAGCAGGAAGTGACTATTTCTACTTTCTCCCCCTCTGAAATGTTATTTATTCAACGGGGGAATCCCTAACCGCTCAGCTGTGGTTTGACTTGTCGATGCAGTGGAGACTTTGCATGCATCATGTTTACAAGATCTGACCAAGTCAGGCAAAGTGAACACGGAACAAAGAGAATCCTATCATTGAGACACAGCGAGACATCTTCTTGCTGTTTTTAATGTGCACAATAATAACAACACTACTTGCATTGATATGGCACCTTCAGCAAGGAGAGACACGTAAAGGTGCTCTGCCGGAGTGTCATCAAAGTTTAACACAAAACAAAAGTATCAGACTTTAGTCTTGGTGAGCCACTGCTTGAGCTGATAGGGTTGGAGAGGGAATATAGTGCATAGTGCCTTGGGATGTTTAAGGGAGAGTTGTCAGTGCAAGTTGTGAACATGTGTAAGGGGCTGGAGATGGAGTACACAGTTATAGTGTTGGAGGCGGTAATTGAGTTTGACTCAAAGACAATTTCAGAAGCTGGGAACTAATTCTAAAATATTACTGCCTCAGTGAGATAATGACTCACATAAAATCATACTGATGTACAGCACAGAAACAGGCCCTTTGCCGACCAGATATCCTAAATTAATCTAGTCCCATACACCAACATTTGGCCCATATCCCTCTAAACCCTTCCTATTTATATTATCCATCCAGATGCCTTTTAAATGTTGTATTTATACTAGCCTCGACCACTTCCTCTGACAGCTCATTCCATGCAAGCACCACTCTCTGCATAAAAAAAATGGCCCTTAAGTCCCTTCTAAATCTTTTGCCTCTCACCTTAATTCTACACTGTCTAGTTTTGGAAACCCCTACATGGAGGAAAAGACTTTGACTATTCATCCTATGATTTATAGACCTCTACAAGGTCACCCCTCTGCCTCCGATGCTCCAGGGAAAATAGCCCAGCCCATTCAGTCTGTCCCTGTAGCTCAAACCCTCCAACCCCAGCAACATCCTTGTAAATCTTTTCTGAACCTTTTCAAGTTTCACAACATCTTTCCTATAGCAGGGAGACCAGACTGAATGCAGTATTCCAAAAGTGGTCTAACCAATGTCCTGTACAACTGCAATATGACATCCCAACTCCTACACTCAGTGCACTGACCAATAAAGGCAATTGAACTAAATGCCTTCTTCACTACCTATCTACCTGCCTATCACGTGGAATTATTCATGTTTTAAATTATAGATAATACAGATAAATACATACCACTGCAGCTCACTAAGTAGCTCAATAAATTACCGATGATGTGGAGGTGCTGGTGTTGGACTGGGATGGACAAAGTCAGAAATCACATGACACCAGGTTATAGTCCAACAGGTTTATTTGAAAGCACAGGCTTTTGAAGTACTGCTCCTTCGTCAGGTGGAGTGAAGGCAACTTCACCTGATGAATGGAGCAGCGTTCTGAAAGCTTGTGATTTCAAATAAACCTGTTGGACTATAACCTGGCGTCGTGTGTCTTCTGAATAAATTATCTATTCAACACAATAATAACATATCATTACCAAATACAGGGTTAGTATTTTAACCATCTCTCTAGAGGTACTGACCTTTGAAACCTGTCTATTAACTTCTTTATCATCTTCTCTGTGATGCCTGGGCAGCTTGCTTCCACCATGTTAATGCTTTTCTCAAGTTCACTTATTGCTCCAGTCTTCTCTGCATTGCCTCTTTCCTGTTCCTTAAGCTGGGTGGAGAAAGATGTGTGGGCTTTAGTTTAGGTCAGAGTACTTTCTCTCATCAAAACAAATCAGGCACCCTTAACAGGAGCTGCCACATTTGACCCACCTCAGCAAAGAGAGGAGCAATCACAGTTGATAAACATGCTGATAACGTCTTGACATCTTGGTCCTAGAGAGTGGAAGAACATCAAATGTTAATGATTGCTTAAATCAGCAGAAAACGCCTGGTGGCAGCACGTAAATTGGACCAGCATGGAATTTAGAAGAATGGGGTGGAGGGTGGGTGAAATCTTATGGAAATATATCCAATTATGAAAAGAATAGATAAGATAGAAGCAGGGAGGTTGTTTCTATTGGCGGGTGAAACTAGAACTAGGGGGCTCAAAGTAAATGGGAGCAGATTGAGTTGAGAAGGAACTTCTTCACCCAAACAATTGTGAATTTGTTGAATTCCCTGCCCAGCAAAGCAGTCGGGGCTGCCTTGTTGAATGTCTTTATGGCGAAGCTAGACAGATTTTTGAATAGTAATGGAATTAAGGGTTATGGTGAGCGGGCAGGTAAGTGGAGCTGAGTCCACACAAAAGTCATCCATGATCTTATCGAATATTGGAGCAGGCTCGACAGATCACACCGCCTACTCCTCCTCCTATTTCTTCAGTTATGTAAATCTTGAACCAGGAATGCAGAGCAAAAGTTGTCTCTGTTTCCATAATCCCTTTCACACTTCATGTACTATTGAGCATGAAATTTGGCATTCGTGTTCCTCTCCGAAATCCAGAGCACAAAATCCCTGGTGACAGTGCCATCTTTCAGATGGGATGTTCTCTTGGAAGCTTGGAAGAGAGAGCCACCCCACTATTTACAGAGCAACACAGGACTTTGTCCTAGCCTCCCAACCAGTATTCATTGCTCAAGGAACATCGCTAACTCAGGTTAGCTGATCGTAATCGCATTTGAGTTAGTGGGGGCTTGCTGCATGCATATTGGTTGCTGTCTTCCCTGTAGTAAACAGATTAGATTCACCAGTTGCTTAGCACAGGGGAATAATGGCCTGTGACATTATCACTGGATTGTTAACCAAAAGACCAAGGTAATGTTCTGGGGACTCGGGTTCAAATCCTACCACTGCAGAATTGAAATTCAATTGAAAAAAATCTGAAATTAAGAGTGTAATGATGACTACAAAACCACTGTGGATTGTTGGAAAAACCCATCAGGTTCACTAACGTCCTTACCTGGTCTGGCCCACAAGTGACTCCAGACCGACATCAATGTGGTTGACTCTTAACTGCCCTCTGGGCAATTAGGGACGGGCAATAAATGTTGGCCTAGCCAGTGACGTCCTTATCCCGTGAATGAATTTAAAAAAACTGATGGACACATGGCTTAGCGCTTGGCAGAATTTTGTTGTTCCTCCAAACCCAGTGAGCCAGCCTATTCTACTTCCATCAACTAAACCACCCTGTTTCACAGGAAGTTTGAAGAAAGGAAAAGGAGATAGGAGTAGCCACTGTGGAAAACTCTTGGTTACTTACTGTTCCATTCTGCAGTTTCTTTGGATCCGGTTTCTTTCGGACTGTGGTGAAGGACCACTCGATAGGTTTGGCATTTTTGTTGTCCTTGTCATTGCTTCCACTAAAGGAAGACAGAGCAGAGGGTTACAGACAATGTGACAAATAGACCCCCTTCTCCTCAGAAGGGTCAGTGTTAACTTCTTGTTTACAAGCGAAACCCTTCAACTACAGGAATGTCTCTGGCATGAACGCCTGTTGGCATTGTTCCTGCTGTCCAGCAGTGGGACTCAAACTGCACTAACACACCACTGTTGCCATAGTGAATTGCTCACTCCCTCTCCTGTGCGTCACAGAGCAGTACATGAATTGATCCAGTCCGCCACTGCCCTACCCAGAGACAGGAACATTCCAGTTTGTACTGTGGATAATCTTGCACTTCACAACTGAGAGGACACCAACATTTGTACCAATACACACTGTTGGGGGAGTGCGGGGTTGACAACTTCCTGACAGGAGAAAGTACTTCTCCATGAGTCACTCTCCATCACATCTTTTCAAACATTTTGGAGCCTGGTGTCAGCAATGGTTCAGTGGGTAATGCTGACTTGTGACCTCTGACCCAAAAAGTTCACTTCAGCAGCTTCAGCTCAAAATCCAGGCCAACGTAACCAGTGTAATACTGAGGGAGTGTTGCACTGGCAAGGTGGCATCTTATGATAAGACTTTAAACCCAGGGCGTGTCTATCCACCCGAATGCACATAAAGGCTTCCTTGGCAACATGCCCAGGACAGCAGGAAGCTCTGCCCTGCAACCTGTCCAACTGTTAGCTCCGATATTGCTAAGAAATTGCTTAGCTCAGAAGACTGTTCCTTAAACACTCATGGTGCCAACAGTGCTTGTAGCACACACTACAACAAGAATGAGCAGCAACTGCCTCCCTAATAGCATTGTGGGTCAACCCACAGCAGGAGGACTGCAGCGGTTTAAAAAGACAGCTCACCACCACCTTCTCATAGGGCAACTAGGGATGGGCAAGAAATGCTGGTCAGCCAGCGACGCCCACATCCCCCAAATGAATAAAAAAAAACGGAAGTGTACAACTCTGTACCTGCCTGTGTCTTTTGTGCACATCTCTGTCCCTGCCTCTGTGTGTGTTTGCACGCATGTGCGCGCATCTGTTCCAGTGCCTGCCGCTGTGTGTGCGCATGTGACTGTGCACAAACCTGTCCCTGCCTGTTTGCGCGTGTGTCCCTCTGTGCCTGTCTGAGTGCGTATGCGTGTCTGTGTAAGTGCGCATCTGTGCGTGTGCATGCGCCTGTGCCTGTATATGTCTGGGAGTCTGTACCTGTGCCTTTGTGTGTGCGTCTGCATGTGCCTGCCTGTGTGTTTGCATGTGAGTGCATGCCTGTCCCTGTGCCTGCCTGTGTGTTCGCGTTCATGTGTGCGAGCGCATGTCCCTGTGCGCACATGTGCGCATGCATGTGCATGTGTCTGTCCCTGTTCCTGTGTGTTTGTTTGTGTACGCATGTGTGCGTGTCTTTGCCTTCCTGCCTGTGTGTTTGTGTTTGTGCGTGTGGGCGTGCACGCACGAGTGCATCTATTCCTGTGCCTGCCTCTGTGTGTGTGTGCACCTGTACCCATCTGTGAGTCTGTGCCTGTGTGTGTGTTTGCGTGCCTGTATGTGTCCGTGCCTGCCTGTGTGTGTGTGTGTCTCTGGGCCTGCCTCTATGTGTGAGTGTGTCTGTGTCTGTGTGTGTCTGTCTGTCAGTTTGTCTGTGCCGGCCTCTGTGTGTGTATGCCAGTGTCTGCGCGCTTGTATGTGTGCACGTCTGCGCCTGCCTGTGTGTGTGTGTGTGTCTATGCCTGCCTGTGTGTGTGTGTCTGTATTGTGTTGTGTACGTGTGTGTCTGTGTTTGTGTGTGCATGCTCATGCACATCTGTCCCTGTGCTAGCATCTGCGCACGTGTGCTTGCCTGTCCCTGTGCCAGCAACTGTGTGTGTGTGTGTGTGTGTGTGTGTGTGTGTGTGTGTGTGCGCGCGCACGCGCGCGCCTGCCTGTGTCCCTGTAACAGTCTGTGCGTGTCTGTCTGTCTGTCTGTCTGTCTGTGCCTGCTTCTGTGTGCATGCACACAGCTGTCCCTGCCTGTGTGTTTTTGCCTGCGTATGTGTGCCTATCCCTGTGTGCTTGCATGCGAGTGCGCACCTGTCCCTGTGTGCTCACGTGCGCCTGCCTATCTGTGTATGTATGTGTGTCTGTCTGCCTCTGCCTGTTTGTCTGTGCGCGCGTGTGTATCCTTATGAGTACATATCTTGGACTGTGTGTCTGTGGAGATCTGTAGTTGAAGGACTGAAGGTAACATCGGGGTCATTACTGTGATTGCATTATGAATTTCCTTATTATTCACCAACACCCCAAACATGCTAATCATGATATCAGCTAATAATGGTTCTCAAGAAGGACAAAATTGACTCAACTAATCATGAGAAATCTATTTTTTAATGTGTACTGGCTGCAGCAGAAATCCCAGCTTGCTAGTCAGTCAGAACAATTTATTAACATCCAGCAGCTCAGGACAAACAGTATTGCGCCAACCATCTAACCTGGATTGATAACACATCAACATTCAGGCAAAATAATAATATCATCAGCAAAAGGCACAGAACTGTTTTTTTGAGACCTCTGAATCACCACACAAATCCAAGATGCTAAAGAGTGTCAGGGAGGACTTTTTAGTCAGTACCTCTTCTCTAAGACATGGCAGAGTATGGCATAACACAGCGTGGAGCTTAAGGAACACAGCAGGCCAGGCAGCATCAGAGGAGCAGGAAAGCTGACGTTTCGGGTCGGGGCCCTTCTTCAGAAAATGAGTATGGCATCTTGCCCTATTGTACTGTGGTATCTCAAGTTATGGATGGCTGTTCTCGGAGACCCCCTTCCCACCCTCAATTCCCGAAGGTAAGGCAGGAAAGTGGCCAAGGACTGGGACTGGCTGAGATACTTTTGGGGACAGCCACCAAGGAAATGATGGGCCAACTGGCCTTCTCCTTTGCTGTCATCATTCCACGATCCTACATTTACTGGCATAGCTGGGAAGGGGAGGCATTGAAAATTGCCTTTAAGTCACATCTCAACTCTTTACCTTTTCCTTATGTCTGAATACCGAGAGTTAGCATGCTGCAGATACCCTCCATTGGATTAGCTCACACACCCATAGTCCACTGCCAAACTCTGCAATCGTACTATCTTTCAACTTTCCAGGCGTCTTACGCTTGTAATCATTTAATTTCCTACTGACTAAACCGTAAAACAGTTTCTAGTACAGAAGTTTGATACATTCAAAGACTTAGTAAAAAAAAATAATCCTTATATCCTCTTCTGCAATAGTTGCACCATCCCATTCTAGAAGAACTTTATAGCTAAAACAATAGTCTGATTTAATATTCATTATTTGCTCTCTCTTGAATAAATGAGACTTCTTTAATCGACTGCACCAGCCCATTCCTGAATCCGTACTGTCCTTTTCCAAATTGGCCCAGCCTTTCCCAGCCCCATCCCTCCATATCTTCGCCACCACCTCCACACAACATTAAAGCTTGCTTCTCCTGACAATTCCCTACTGCGTCATTGAAATGAGCTGGGTGGATCTTCTGTACAACACATTTGGGTTTCCAGATTCACTCAACTCCTGATTCTAGAAGACACAGCAGTCTCCAGTAACCTGACATTCAATGGCTCCCTTTCCAATCCCTGGACAGGCATGCACATCAGCATTGGCAGCTAATTCATCTCGCAGAAAGTCACTGCGGAGCCCTATCCTCCATCACCATCAAGACGCAACATACCTCATCAGATAACGATTACAGCACTGAGGTCTAACTCAGATTAAACCTAGGTGCTTGCTTGCTTGTTCGTTCTCAATTCTTTTGGGTGGTGTTGGGAGAGTGGGAAGTGGTGCCGGACTCTACAATGAGGATTCCAACAGATCTGAGGCAATTTAAAAAGGAAATAATTCTCAGACAATGACTGTCAATGACCAAGTCATTCCTAATCAGCCCAGAGGAAGTCATCATGAGGCACTTACTTTGCAGTAGTTTGCGATAACAAGCGGTTCTTTCAGTCCGGTTAAAGGGCCAACTTGTCACACTGTGGAGAGTCTGGAGCTACTTACAGGCCGAGAACAGTCGAGGACAACAGGCCTCCCTCCCAAACAGTGGTTTGCAAAACAATTGGGTTTTAACAAAGGCCCTGACAGTGTCACAGTCACTACTACGAGGAGTGACCGTTTGTTTCCAGAGTTAATTCCGAATTGCATTCAAATTCTTGGACTGTGAGATAGGTGGGATTTAAATCTTCGTTTGCTAACTGATCAGTCGGGGCTCCTAATTCAGTAATGTAACCACCGCACTTCCCATGATACTTATACACTTAATGGTAAAGTCCTGAGGAGTGTTGCTGAACAAAGAGACCTTGGGGTGCAGGTTCACAGCTCCTTGAGAACAGAGTCGCAGGTAGACAGGTTAGTAGAGAAGGCATTCAATACACTTGCCTTCATTGGTCAGAACATTGAGTATAGGAGTTGGCACACCATGTTGTGGCTGTACAGGACATTGGTTAGGCCACTTTTGGAATACTACATTCAATTCTGGTCTCCTTGCTATAGGAAAGATGTCGTCAAATGTCAAAGTGTTCAGATAAGATTTACAAGTATGTTGCCGGGATTGGAGGATTTGAGTTACAGGGAGAGGCTGAAATAGGCTGGAACTATTTTCCCTGCAGCATCGGAGGCTGGGGGGGGGGGTGACCTTATAGAGGTTTATAAAATCATGAGGGGCATGGATAGGGTGAATAGCCAAGGTCTTTTTCCCAGGGTAGGGGAGTCCAAAACTAGAGGGCAAAGGTTTAAAATGACAGGGGAAAGACTTAGAAGGAACCTAAGGGGCAACTTTTTCACACAGAAGGTGGTGAGTGTATGGAATGAGCTGCCAGAGGAGGCTGGTACAGTTACAACATTTAAAAGGCATCTGGATGAGTACATGAGTAGGAAGGGTTTAGAAGGATATGGGCCAAATGCTGGTAACTGGGACTAGGTTAATTTGGGATATCTGGTTGGCATGGGCAAGTTGGATCCGAGGGTCTGTTTCCGTGCAGTACATCTCTATGACTCTATGATGTGTGAAAAGCACTTACGAATCTGACTCGTCTGAACTGGAGTCATCATCACTGTGTTCTTCTGCTTTCCACCTCTTGTACCCGTCAATTAATTCTGTTAAATATGAGGTCTTCTTGCAGTTTTTAATGATGAACTTATGTTTGAGCAGCTCCTTGGCTGTTGGACGCTGAACAAATATGGAAACAGAGATTGATGGTTAAACAGATTCTGCTTCCTAGGAATGTGTACTGACAGAGCCTAACACTACCGAGGACCCATACTAAGAGTCTGATGGCTTTGTGTGAAGCAGCCCCTCAGAAAAAAAATCTGTCTATGCACGAAGCTCACGAAGCTAAGTGTAAGCGCAAGCATTCATTCTGGACACTATTATGCCTATATTGTTTGCACTGTTGCAAAGAATACAAAGTCTCAGCTCTGAGGGCACTGTGAGAATCAGGTTTTAAATCTTCTGTTTTATATAGTTTTAAGCCAGGCAACAGCCAAAATCCACAAGACATAGCCGTCAGCATAAAGGATACAGGTCTGTCAGGAATGGCAGTATTTCTCCAAAGAGAGTTGTGGCATTGCAGGAATGCAGCACTCAATCGTGAATCCAGGCCCTCAGATCAGTAGTTTCCAACCTTTCTTTGGATCCCCAGAATATATCATGGAATTCCAACACCCTCTCCCCCCTCTTCTCCCACTGCAAACATCACAGAATTGTTACGGTGCATCCAGTGTGCAAAGTGCACACGTTCAATGTAAGAAAAACAAATGTTGAAAAATCCAGTATAATGTTCAGCTCGACATGAAAAATGCACAGAATCCTTTAGGGGTGCCCAGGGAATCTTGAGAGAGAAGCATTGACTTAGATACTTACAAAGGAAGGGTCCTTATTCAAACAGGCGTCTACAAATTCCTTAAAGGACTTGCTGAACTCTCCACTGAGAGTTGGCGGGTTGTTTTTGGGTATAAGAAACAGGACCCTCATTGGATGCATGTCTGAGTTGGGTGGCTCACCCTTGGCCAGTTCAATGGCTGTGATTCCCAATGACCAGATGTCTGCCTGCGAAAAGGGAAGAGAGATATTGATATGCTGAGCAATTACAACTTAACATAAGGACACTGCAATACTGTGGCTCAATGTAATGATAGAGGTATGCAGAGATCATGCTAGCCTAACCCTAATGCATGGAGAGAAAAAGGAGGGGTGAATGAAAGGCAGAGCGTGCCACCGAGAGAAATAGACAGCGCAAGAATGACAGAAAAGGGAAACACGTGAAAGATAGAGACAGAAGAAGGAGAGCTGATATTAATTGGAATCCCAGGAACTTGCTACAACCAATTAAGAACTTTTGAAGTCACTGAGGGTGCTTTCATAACCCTGCCAAACAGGTTAACAATCGAATAGAAGATCGAAAGTGCTGGAGAAACTTCTGAAGATCCGTCGTACTGCACTTGAAACATTAACTCTGTTTCTCCCTCCACAGATGCTGTCAGACCTACTGAGTTTCTCCAGTACTTTCTGTTTTAATTTCAGATACCCACACAACTTGGTTTTTATACTAGGTTGAGCATCGCCTTGCAAATCTTTTTGACACAAACACACATGCACACACAATGGCAGGTGGCGAGAATGGAAGAGATTCCTGGTTAGCTACATGATGGAAAGAAATTGAAGCCTTTGTCACCAATGTGCATAGCTCCAAAGTACAACATGCACGTGGAAGTCTATGTTGCCACGGCAACTCGGACTCCTTAGTGGGCGTGTCAGCTCAGTTGGTCGGAAGACTGTTGTGGATCAGTTCGGAAACAACTCCGAGGGGTTCAATCCCCATTCTGGCTTTGGTGGATTTGAGGTCTGCCTTCTTATCCTGCCCATGGTGAAGGCCATGGCACTATGGGTCAGACCTGCCTTTGGGCTGGAAACTAAATTAGAAGGAAGAAGAGAAAAGGCTGAGGAGTGGAACATGGCTGTTCCAAAGAGCTTGTCTGAACCGAATGGGCCAAGTGACCTCCTTCTGTGCTGTATTAATTCTTTCTTTTGAGAGCATAGAAATTTCACAATCAGTAATCTGATAATGTTCGAATTCCTTATTCCTCAATTAATATCACCACCAGAAAAATAAGCTGTTCATTTCACTAATCTTTGTGGAATCTTGCTGTGCAATCAACTACTGTATTACAACAGAGACTTGTGCTTCAAGACAACATAATTGTTCATAAATCAACTTAGGACTCCCTGAGGTTGTATTGACAAGTTCATTCATTCATTTAGAGTTATTAGTTTCTGGGCGAAATCAATGGGTACTTGTCCTGAAATGGCCTTTTGTATCTAATCACTCCAAGAACAGAAGATGGTGGAGGTTGGGGTTTGGAGATTTTAAAATGAACAAAGGTCAGATGACTTCCAACGGCTTGGGAATCAGTGGCGAGAGGTCATTTTCCAAAATTGCGACTCAGAGAAAGAGAGATTCAGAGAAATTCTATTTTGCCAATGATTCTCAAGACATGAAATGCTTTTCTACAATAAGTGATTGGTGAAGAGCCTGTAATGGCCATTGTACTCAAGCAGTGCTTTCTTTTGACAATAGTAAACCATTCCAAGATGCACTACAGAAATATCATTAAAAGAATGTGATGCTGAATAACATCAGGAGACATTAGGAAAGGTGAATGATTTAGCTGTTAAACAAAAAACCCCTCAAAATAGGAGGATAAGCTAGACAGGAAACAAGGCTTGGGGAAGGACTTCCAGAGCCTGGAGCCTTGGCAGTTCAAGGCACAGCCATCAGTGGTGAAGCAGCAATAGTCAGGGATAGTCAAGAGGCCAGAACTGAAGAACTGCAGAGATGTTGGAGGATTGTGGGGCTGGACAGCATTATTGAGGGACGGGCCAGACTATTAATGGATTTGAAAAAAAAGACGGGGATGTTAAAACAAATTAGTTGTTGAATTCAATGTGGATCGATGAGCACAGTTTGGAGGGCGGAGGTGTGAACAGAATTTGGCAATGTACAATGATAAAATGGTTCAATATTTGGAGAGAAGGGCAACTCAAGAAATGCAGAAAGCAGGATTCAGCTTTGAATTGCCAGAACAGATTCAAGGGGTTTGTTGATTTAGGGGTGTTGAGCTGTTGTACCACAATTACCTTGGAGTCATAAGCAGATTGTTGAATGACCTCTGGTGCCATCCAGAAAGGAGTACCGACAAAAGTGTCTCGTTTAATCTGCGTGTCAGTCAGCTGACCAGCCACACCAAAATCTGCCAACTTCACGTCACCTTGCTCCGATAATAAGACGTTGGCAGCTGGATGAGCAAAAGAAGACATACAGAAGGGTGAGAAACCTTTCACAGAGCATTACATAGGACCAAGAGCTGACTGAGCCCAGTGTTACCTTTAATGTCCCTGTGTATCTTTTTCTCGGAGTGCAGGTAATCTAAGCCTTTGAGGATTTCCTTCAGCATGGTTGCAATTTGGAATTCATCGAAGGGCCCAGCTTGGAGCTGAAAGAGAAACACTCATTACAAACCAGCAACTTGTTGAATAATTTAATCCTACCCTCTAAAAGACTTAAATATGCAGATCTATCTAAATCTCACCGTCAAAGGGTTAGAATCCTTTACAATATTCAGAGGCAAATGTGGAAACATCGACTGGAGGAATCCCAGCAGACCAGATGGGATGGTCTTCACAAAAGATTGTACAGGGCTCAAGAAAGTGTATGTACAGTGGGAGATGGGAGCCAAGCTCACACAAAGCTGAGAAGGGCACATGTTAATTAGCTTAACAGATTAGAACATAGAACATAGAACATAGAACATTACAGCGCAGTACAGGCCCTTCGGCCCTCGATGTTGCGCCGACGTGTGAAACCAATCTGAAGCCCATCTAACCTAAACTATTCCATTATCATCCATATGTTTATCCAATGACCATTTAAATGCCCTTAAAGTGGGCGAGTCTACTATTTTTGCAGGCAGGGCATTCCACGCCCTTACTACTCTCTGAGTAAAGAACCTACCTCTGACATCTGTCCTATATCTATCACCCCTCAATTTAAAGCTATGTCCCCTCGTGCTAGCCATCACCATCCGAGGAAAAAGGCTCCCACTGTCCACCCTATCTAATCCTCTGATCATCTTGTATGTCTCTATCAAGTCACCTCTTAACCTTCTTCTCTCTAACGAAAACAGCCTCAAGACCCTCAGCCTTTCCTCATAAGACCTTCCATCCATACCAGGCAACATCCTGGTAAATCTCCTCTGCACCCTTTCCAATGCTTCCACATCCTTCCTATAATGCGGTGACCAGAACTGTACGCAATACTCCAAGTGCGGCCGCACCAGAGTTTTGTACTGCTGCAACATGACCTCATGGCTCCGAAACTCAATCCCTCTACCAATAAAACCTAGCATACTGTACGCCTTCTTAACAACGCTATCAACCTGGGTGGCAACTTTCAGTGATCTATGCACATGGACACCGAGATCTTTCTGCTCATCCACACTACCAAGAAATCTTAGCCACCAAAAAAATCTCATGACTGGAAATGGACCACAGAGATCTAGAAATATCCTCTCCCACCATCACTGTCACACCTTGCACAACAAACGTACGTCAACGTAGCACTTAAGAGCAGGATAGGCCATTCTGACCTTCAAACCTGTTCCACCATTCAGTAAGATCATGGCTGATCTGCTTGTTGCTCCAACTCCAATTGCCTGTCGGACCCCATCACTCTTGATTCTCTTGTCTATCAAAATCTAATTTAGCCACAAATAAGTGTAATAATCTAACCTCCTCACTTTCTGGGGAAAGAGAATTTCAAGGATTTACTGGCTTCAATGTGGCCATGCAAACAGCTGTCCAAAGTTAGCACACTTGTGTACACAAGTTACGTTACCGTTCAACCTTTAGTTATTTCTATTGTTGGTGTGAGGTCTTGTTTAGAATCTGTGTTTTGGATGGGAGTCAGACAGATTTTATTTCTAAATTAGGAATTTATAAAACACCACATTGACTGACTGTCTATAAATTGTGTGCTTTTTGAACAAAGTAGAATGTATCTAAACAAGGCCTCATACCTAACATGCATTGTCCGACCTAAAATGTTGTTTAAAACCTTTAGGGTTCTCTCAGGGCAGTGACTTGAAAAAAATCTGGGGATTTACATATACATGTTAATCAATTAAAACCTTCAAACTGATTAAAGATTTAACAGCAAATTAGGTTTGCTCAATTCATCCTCATCAGTTCTATAACCCTTTGATCTTTTGCTTAGAAGTTCTGTGTCTGATGCTACCTCTCTCACGAACAACTGGAGGATGAGTGAGGCTCCGAAAGCTTGTGTTTTCAAATAAACCTGTTGAACTATAACTTGGTGTCATGTGATTTCTGACCTTTTAAATGTTGTAATTGCCTCTACCATTTCCTCTGGCAGCTCGTTCCATATATCCACCAACAGCTGTGTGAAAATGTTGCCCCTCAAATCCCTTTTATATCTTTCCCCTCTCACCTTAAACCTATGCCCTCTAATTTTGGACTCCCCTGACCTGGGAAAAGACTTTGGCTATTCACCTTATTGCTGCCTCTTAGGATTTTATAAACACCTATGAGGTCACCCCTCAGCTTCTAACACTCCAGGGAGAAACTACCAGCTTCTCCTTATAACTCAAATCCTCCAGTCCCGGCAACATCCTTCTATACATACTTACACATGGCATGGGGAATATGACGCCCAGGGTCCCTTAAACCTGCCTGCAACACCTCATCCCACTTTCTGTCCATATTATTGATAGTGATACAGACCACAATCTCTGGCTAATCGCACTTCTCTCTTCGAGAGTTCTGCAGCCACTCCGTGATGTCCTCACACAAGGATCAGGAGTTAATACAGCATCCTGGACACAGGTCTGCAGCACATAAACACCCATTTAGCTACTGAATCTCCGGAGACTGGTGCCTATCCAATCTTGCTGCTGCATCCACCCTCCTGTACAACCGAGCTCTGAGGAATCATTGCGGTCAGCAGTATTAGGAACTGAATACAGGTTGGACAGTCATCAATACTTGGGGGATTCCTGCACTAACTGCCTGTCCTGGTCAGCATCCATTCTCCCTCTGCCGGCACATCACTAAGCTGCAGAATAACCGCGTCAAGAAACAAGTTATCCATAAAACTCTCAGTCTTCAGTTCTAGATCCTACAGTCCACTTGGAAAAAATGATTAGGAGCACCTTAAGTAGTTAATACCACTAAATTCAATGCACTGGCAGTGGAATGCATTCGCAGATACAGTCTCATTTAAATCAGCAGCAAATGTTGAAGCATAATTCACCCATAATTTCTACATTGGAACGGAAAGTGGTATAAAATTAAACAGATAATTTTGAATCTCTCAGTAGAAAATTTACTCGATGGTTCAGCATCATGTGCCAGTTTGTTCCAATACTATGGGTGATTTGGTCCAATTGCTTCACTATTCTAACTCACTGCTAGAGGGTGTGCAAAGATTCTAGCTTGGAAGTTCTCAATCACATCGGTAAATCAAGCAAAGGACTGAGCACTGCATAGTAAGAAAGAATTAACTCAGCAGCTCAAACAGTCACTGATGCTCCCCTTACATTTCAAACTCAGCTCTACAGGCAACTGAAAGACCACAGCACGCTAGGAATGCACCGCAGCACTGCTGAGAGAGAGAGCTGACACCAATTACCTTCCCTGGGGCAAACCTGCAGTCACCCTCAAACAGCCAGTAAAACACGGAGCAGCTTTTAAACAGCAGTACCACAACGGTTCCATTTATTACTGAACATCTTTCTGTACAATCATTTACACAATGCATTAGAAACAGGTCATGCCATTTCCTCAGTTCCTGTGACCACAAAACAGACCAGAACATATACAATGCCCCAAATTAATTCGAATGCAGCAGTGTTACAGAGCAATGGAAAACAATGTTTACTTGATGCTGAGAAGGAAATAGGAGTGAGGTCCTCTCCAGCCATTCTCTGGATGGTGTCTGAAACTTGACCTGTGACAGTTCAAGTGAGCAACAAATTGCACAGAACACCAAAATCAACTGCGCTCCTGCCACTACCTGCAACCTGAAGTTGTTTCAGAGGGTTAACAATGACCATTTGCTCTGTAAATTAAAATGTGTCACCACCCTGCATTGCAAGAGGTCTAATTTCCTCACAGTGATGATGCACTGCTGCAAGACTGCACCTATACTCCTTGGAGGGGCTTATTCCTGGTTCAAAAGATTTCACTCCTAAACAGGGTTACACGTACTGGAGAGGGATTAAACCAAAGCAAAAGATAAATTGCTGGAGAAACTCAGTATCATCTGTGGAGAGAAGGTAGAGTCTGAACAGATGAAGGGTCATGGGACCCAAATCGTTAACTTTGCTTTCTCTCTCCACAGACATTGACAGAACTGCTAAGTTTTTCCGGCAAATGGTGTTTTTGTTTCTGCAGTTCTTTGTTTCATGTTAGGGAATAACCCAAGGTCTTCTCTTTTTGGCAGACATCTGAATGCTCTGCTGTTGTGCGGAGACCTGCAAATTATAAGGGGAGAAACCTTGGGGCGTCGTACAGTTAACACCAACAAAGTAAATGATAATGTGCATGAACACACAATCTCCACGTTTATAGTGGCTTCCACTGCCTTGGCGTTCCACGAAATGTCAGACAATTTTGTCTTCATGCAGCTGTCTGTACTCATGTCAATTCCAATACTCAATCGCAAATAGGCAAAAAGAGGAAGAATGACTAACAGTTTCAGTTTAAAAAGCTGAACAGGAGGCACAGCTCAAATGGCCGAAATAGGGCAGGAAGTGTCAGGTAGCTTTTCCTTTGAGCTTGTTATCATTGTTGAATGAGCAGTCAAGAGTGTGACCAAACAGGACTTTGTGGTGAAGCCAGGTTTCAACACAGAACAGAAAAGCTGCTGTCACTGTCAACATAAATCCAGCACAGCCCACTGCACAATAACTAAAGAAACCACAAGTTGGCGGATGACATACAAAGCCTTCTGCATAACGGCAAGCTAGACAGGGTCAAAGGTAAACGAGCATTGAGATAATCATGTTTCATATCTTCAGAGTTTACAATTCTTCACCTGATATAGTGGACACCGCCGTTAATTAAAAGGGTGTCTCACCATTCGTTCCTCTTTTTCACTTCGCCATCAGCAACCCTCTTTCACACTCTCCATTTAACAGCTACAAAGAATGAAAACGAACCATTAAATCAGACAGGTTATCGCTCCTGTCTGTTAGATGGGATTCATTGAGGTCTGGGGAAACTGATGAAACACTGATAGCAGTGTAAACACAATCATCACTGAGTGTACTTAAACAAACCTATGTGTTACACTTGAATTCATCTTCCTCACAGGAACAGGCTCTATCACATCATCTAGCCACTCCCAGCTGATAGTTTCACTTCTCACTGTTTAAGTAAAAAGCTACGATCTGTGCTGTGCTGCTCACAGTGAGTTGGAGGTTTACCGTGTGATAATGTCGCTTTGTGCGTCATTCTACATTCACAGATTTATGTGAGGGATCAATCAGTGGGGTCCTGGTTCCTCCTGAAAGCTAGGAAATGCCAGCCTATAGACTCCTCACATTTACAATGTAAAAAGTGCTCTACAATAGGACAATGTCCAGAACACCATTGAGTCCTGCATGTATCCATCAAAAACTGAGGCTGAACAACAGGAGGGATGAAAGGGAGATAAACTGCTACCATTGACTTCAAAGGAGATATTCATGACAGCAACAATTTCCATTCATGTAGAACACATTCAACCATCAAGCTCCAGCTTGCTGCCAATGAGTTGGTGATAGGACAGAATGTATGGAGGATGAACGATAAACAGTTCCCTCAACGCAGCAATCCGAACCTTCTCTCAACAGTGGAAAATCTCTTCCTGGAGTCATCCCTCAATGATGCTCTCTCCCTTTCCTGAGGCCTGAGCCCAAAATCAGGAGTGATGCCCCAGTGCAGCACTAAAGGGCTACAGCACTGTCACAGGTGCTGCCTTTTGGATGCAAGGTTAAACTGAGGCCCTGCATGGATGTAATAGACTGTATAGCAACATTTTCACAAATGAACAAAGGAGATACTCCCTGTGTCCTGCCTAATGTTTGCCTCTCAGCCAACTCAACAGATTATCAAGTTGTCATCGCATTGTGGCACCTTGCTGTGTGTAACATTGACCGTTGGGATTCAATTACTATAGTGACTAAACTTCAGGACCATTTGGATAGATGTAAAGGCTGCAGAAGGGCCTGAGATTATGAAAAACACACTTTCTGTCATGTTCATAATCCTGCAGAGCAAAATGAAACATGGAACCATCATGTGCTAAAGACAAGAGGTGGTCAGATCATGATCACTAACAGAAGACTCTCAACATTAACCAGGCATGAAATAAAATGGAAGGAGCACAAACTATTCATCAGAACTGATACCAGAGTGCGTGGAGACTGTGTTTCAGTATTGGGGAAGCAATGTGCAATCTATTCTGACTTCCAATGTGTAACAAACCCTAGGTTGTCACCTTAAACACAAGCTGCTTATTTGTCCTGATCTTATGCAAAGACTCTTAGGTTGCATAGCCTCCTAGACTGTTCTGGAGTGTGACCAAATCAACTAAGGATTTAGCTATCAGACACTGCTGTGTGTAAACAAGTAGGAAAATCAACAGGACATTCCACTCTGTTTCACTCTAATAGGATACTCAAATTTCAGGGGCTGCTGCAATGCCAGGGTGCACAATTGGGTGCTAGAACCCACACCATGTGCTGGATAGAGTTGGTTCTGGAATGCAGTGGATTGTGGGCAATAAAGCCTCCATTATTGGATGATCGATAAATTGAACATCCATGTTGGCAGCTCAAAGGAGGAGGGATCATAGGTGGTCATGTGATAAATCCTGCAGGAACATGGTCCAACTAGTGTTGGTAAGTCAATACAGGGCACTTTTACTTGAGTCATACTCAGCAATAAAAAACATAGCAGCTAAAATAAAATTCTGAATCAAGTCAGACAATCTACACTCTTTGAGATAATCAACATTCTCCAAGTTTCGAAACATTCCATGATTTTGCAACCCCCAGATTTAATGAGGGCACTGATTATGTGGAAAGAAACCATGAGCAAATTAGCATGTGGCCAGGGTGCCAGAGAGCCAGAGATAACTAAGCTACTGCACTGTTACGTACAGAAGGAGACCTTTCAGCCCATTGATCTTGAATCTCCAAATGAGAAGCTCCTCTAGTACCATTCTCCCTTATCTCCAAATGCAGTGTAGCTTTAATCAGATCCATTGAGACTTCCAATACAGACCTTCCGTGACGATCAATGGAAAAATTAATAAATTATAATGAATATAATTAATAAGTAATTAATAAATTACTTACCAAATCCAAGGCTGAACCACCTCCCAAATATTCCATGATGATCCATAACTTCGTCCCCTGTAAAGAGAAAGGTACATAAATAATTAGCTGGAAGAATCAGAGGTGGGACACGTATTAGAATCCAGATCTTCACATTCTGCCCCTTTTTACCAGCAGTGAGTGACATTACGAGCTGCTTATTTGGTTGCACTGCAGTTTCTGGTCCTTTTACCTCAGAAGGCAACTGTAGATCTTAGCATAGAGGGAAACCTTGGAACCTTCAAAAAGATCCTTCCAAAAATGAGCAGGTGTCGACTGATGCACAAAATATAAATTGTGGTCCATCAGATGTTGATGCAGGAGGTTACACTTCTGATTATCAGTCATCATTAGCATTCCGCATTGTGGGACGTGCCTTAAACGTCATCACATCTTTCTGGAAACAGGGCTTGTATTGCAGTGCTTGATCCCATGCACTGGCTTATAAGTCAAAAATAACCCTAAACAGGAATTTATGAGCCGAAAATCTGAAAGTCAACTCCCAATGTACGTATAACACCAAAGATGCTTTGGCTGAATTTGGGGATGGACTTACAGACTGTTCATTATCCCAAGCATGCATTTTGGTGTCACAAAAAAAGTTGTCTTACACACTGTGATCTATGATATTTCTGTTACCATTTTTCTTTATTTGGCCTTGGGATCTGGATCACGCTCGAAGTCCTCACCTTGACAGGTGAACCACAGCTGGGTTTGTCTCCAAAGAAGTACAACACAAGCTTGAGGAACATTACCTCATTTTCCTCTTCAGCATTGCAAAGCCTTGAGGTCTCAGTATTGAACTGCTTAACTTCAGAAACTGATTGCATTATGTCTGTTCTGGATTGTTCTTTCCTCCTACTTCCCTCACCTTGTTTACTTTGCACTCAGTAGATAGGACACATTCTCTCCATTTCACACATTCACTTACACCCATTTTAGATCTCTTTATTTTCCACCATTAGCAAATCAACTCTGGAGTCTTTTCATAGAATCACAGATCACTACACTGTGGAAGCAGGCCATTAGGTCCATCAAATCCACATCACCCCTCCAAACAGCATCCCACCCAGACTCATCCCCCTACCCTGTCCCTGCATTTCCCAGGGTGAATCAACCCAACCTGCACATCCCTGGATACTACGGACAATTTAGCATGGCCACTCTACCTAACCTGCACATCTTTGAACTGAGAAAGGAAACTGGAGCACCCAGAGGAAACCCACACAGGCGCATGAGGGTGGAATCGAACCTGGGTCCTTGGCATTGTGAGGTGGCGGTACTAGTCACTGAGCCACCGTGCCACGCTAAATAATTGCTCTTTTGCTAGACCTCTATACCGTCTGCCCTCTTGCTCCTCCTCTGTCTCTGTCAAAAGTATAATTTTAGAAAACAGCAATATTCAACATCTTTCAATTCCAAAGAAGTGTAATAACCAGACTTGAAACAGTAACTCTTTCCCTGCACATATGCTGTCAGATCACTTGTGTTTCTCCAGCATTCTGTTTGCTTGGTAAACTAAGTTGTAAGGTGGCTGCAAAAAAAAAGGATATTGTGGGATTACAAGTATCAATGAAAATGTGACAGATGAAATACAATGCAAGGAACTGTGAAGTTTTGTACTTTTGATAGGAAAAGCAGAATTTTTGTTTAAAATGGTGTGGGAGTAGGCAATGTCAGCATTCAAGGGACCTGAATAGTTGTGTTCACGAATCACAGAAGGCTAACAGTTAGGAAGGGAAGTGTCCCTGTAAAGAGTTGCTGTATTCTTCCCAGACATTAAGGCTGCTCATTCATTAGAGTACAAAAGTAAAATAATTTTACTACAATTGTATAGTGCTTTGGGAATACCATAGATGGAATGCCGTGAGAGATGTTGAACTCCTATTGTGAGGATATATTTGCTTTAGAAAGATTGCACCGATTCCCGGAATGTAGGGAGATTACAGTGAGAAATTGAGAAATACTGAACTAAAACATTAACTCTGATTCTCTTTCTCCGCAGATGCCATTGAGCATTTACAGCATTTTCTGTCCTTTTTTTCCCAGTTTATCTTAGATTCTCAACACCTGTATTGTTTTCCATGCTCTCCAGAATCCAGAAGAAAATGACATGTTCCCGTTGAAAAATGTGCTACAATCATCAGTGTAATAAGATAATGTTTTGGGACACATTTTTCAATTTCAGTTTGACAGATAGTAAACCAGGATGGGTTGATTATTAGAAATTAAAAGAAGGCTTAGGCTGTTTTACTGAGGAGAAGGTGAGAGGGACTTGCACATAAGAGACGACAACAGAAGCCTGTGCGCTACCAGTGCAGACTCAATCCTCCAAAATCCCAGCGTTGTGTCTGAACAATCCACTTAGTTTGAAGATGAAAGCACATTAGGGTCAACAATAACACAATGGCAGAACAACCTGGAGGCAAGACTAATGTGTATCATGTGGCTGTGAAGAGGGGGATAATGAAAACCATTTTTGAGATCAGGTTACATGCTCCCTACAAATCAGTACGTGCGACAGACAGGCAGAAGTTATTGCATGGAGTGCAGACAGAAGAGACTGCACGGCTTTGTAAACTATCACATCTGAATGTAGAATAGAAGTAGTAACATTCTCACAGCAATCTAAGGGTTCTGAGAAATTAGTTCTGATATAGCCAGAGATGAGGAAGAAGCACTTGGACAGATTTTTCATCTCATTTGTCCATGGGTGTGGGTGCCGCTGGCTGGACCAGAATTTATTGCATTTCCCAACTGCCCAGAGGGCAGTTAAGAGTCAACCACAATCCTGTGGGACTGGAATCACAAATAGGCCAGACCAGGCGAGGACGACAGTTTCCTTCCCCGAAGGATATTAGTGAACCAACAATCGACAATGGTTTCATGATCATCATTAGACTCTTACTTCCAGATTTTTCACTGAATTCAAATTCTGCCATCTGCCATAGTGGGATTTGACCACACGTCCTCAGAATATTACCTGGGTCTCTGGATTAATAGTCTAGCAATAATACCACCAGGCCATTGCCTTCCCTAAGTAGATTTACGAAACTTTCTGAAAAGCATGTGGAACACCCAGTGGTAGGCATGTGAAGTTATTACTTGGTGAAGATGGGGATAATATCAACTCACTGGAGTCTGTGGATTGCTTGTAAGGAGTGCACCTCCATGGACAGCATGACCTTTGAGTACGAAAAGAACGGTTCTTTTGATAGTTTCTCATACGAAAATACAAAACCGTTAGTCAATTTCTTTTTAGTCACTCTTTTTTAAAAACAGTAAATGTTTCAAAATGAGAAATCTTGCTGCGTTATCCTTCTCGGGAATTAACTGGAAACGTAAATTTATTTTGAAAAGAGATTGTAACACAAATGCAATGTTTAAGAGCCTTGACGAGGTAGATGCCGGGCAGCTTTCTCGGGCAGGGAGTCTAGGACTGAGGTTATAGTACCAGAATAAGGCAAGAGGGGGAAGTCCAAAGATGATGTCAGGGGCAAGTTTTTTTTTAAACACAGAGAGCAGTAGTGGAGGCAGATACGATAGAGACATTTAAGAGACTTTTAGATAAGCACTTGAATTGCAAGGATTGGAGGGATATGGACCAAGGGCAGGCATAAGGGATTAGTTTAATTTGGTGTCATGTTTGGCACAACACTGTGGGCTGAAGGGCCCATTCCTGTGTTGTACTGTTCCATGTTCTATGTTCTAATAAGTTGTCGACACTTCAGGACTGAGATGAGGAACGCTCTCTTCACTAAAAGGTTTGAAATCTTGGAATTCAGTTGGGGAAGCTCAGTCAAAGTTAATTCAAAATGGACAGCAGTTAACTTTTGTATCCTGAAAGAATGAAAAGGCATAGGGTTATTATGGGAGGGTGTAGCTGAAATAAAAGAACATCTACCAGTTACTGACTGATAGAGCAGGTTTGATGGGCCAAATGGTCCATCCGGGTCTTAATTCTTATTTCTATGTTCAATGGCCTGCAATCTTGCTTCTGACTGAGAAGGTTACAGAGTCATACAGCACGGAAACAGACCTTTCAGCCCAATTCATCTATGCTGACCAAGTTTCCCAAATTAAACTAGTTTCACTTGCCTGTGTTTGGGCCAAATCCCTTTAAGCCTTTCCTATTCATGTACCTGTCCAAATGTCTTTTAAATGTTCTAAACATACCTACATCTGCCACGTCCTCTAGTCAAACCATGGATCTGGACATCACTGGCCGGGTCAGCATTTTATTGCCCATCCCTAACTGACCTCGAGAGGGTGATGTGGTGAGTTGCCTTCTTGAACTGCTGCAGTCCATGTTCTGTAGGTAGACCCACATCATCTATGGGTGATGTCAGTGCAGTAGTGAGGAGTGGTTTTTAGTGAGATATTAAATAGACGCTTTATCTATATTCTCAGAAAAACTCTCACCAAGATCTGTCCACATTATTGGAGAGAACAGAAGGATTCTCCAGCTGGCCTGGCCAATGGGAATATTGTGAGAAGTTCTGGTCACCACACTACCAGCTTTGGAGAATGTGCACTGAAGGTTTACCAGGACGTTGCCTAGTCTGCAGGGTTTCAGTTATGGGGACAGGTTGGATAAACTTGGATTGTTTTCAATTTAAAGACATGGGTTGAGAGGTGACCTGATAGAGGTCGACAAAATTATGAGAGGCATAGATAAGGTGGATAGTCACAGGAACAAAAACAAGTTGCTGGAAAAGCTCAGCAGGTCTGGCAGTACCTGTGAAGGAAAAAACAGAGTTAACGTTTCGGGTCCGGTGACCCTTCCTCAGAACGGTATGTGTGTGGATAGTCACAGGCTGTTTTCCTGGGTGGAAAAGTGAACTACAAGACGGCACAGGTTCAAGGTAACATGGGGAAAGTTAGGGGAGAAGTGCGGGGAACATTTTTCACCCAGACGGTGGTGGATGCCTGGAATGCACTGCCAGTGGAGGTGGCAAAAGCAGGCATGTTAGCAATATGAACAGGAGGCGAAAGAAGGGACACAAACTGTGCATGGGCAATAACTAGCGGGTCTAAATAAGGATGAGGAATTGGAACAGACTTGGTGGGCCAAAGGGCCTGTTTCTGTGCTGTATTGTTCTTTGCTCTTATTCCATTATTAATGCTGCTTATCTGTTCACTGCAGCAGTAATGCTTGTGGGAGCTTGCTGTGCTTATACGATTCCAACACTATAAAAGTGACTATTCACAAGTACCTCGAGTTATAGTGCACTTTGGATGACTGTGAAAGTTCTTTTTTCCTTGACATTACCATATAATAAACTAAGTGAACTTATCTGTAGCAAATGGGGGAGACAATGAGCCTGTCATTACAGAAGTAGGGTAAATAAATTATTCAGAGATTCTCTCCATTCTACTACCTGAACTGAGTTTTCCCCCATTAGTCACCACAGTGAGTAAAGTTTCTTGCGCATTTTGGACATTTTGAGAGAGCATTTGCCTGCCACCCCAATGTATTTTGAGAACTCTGTCAGGTGACCCTTTTCTGAATGCAAGGTAATCCAAAGGTGGTTACTGAAACAAGGAAAGGAACTGTGAGCCAATGCAAACCGACTTGCTCCAAAAAAAACACTTACGGATATATTTCCAGCTGGCTACTTTCAGCTGGACAAGTTGGCATGTCTGATGCCAGGTCAATGACAGGTGTATACATATTACATTAAATCATACCAGAGAACGCTGGCTCCAATACCAATCACCAGGGAACCACATACTTCCCTCTAGTTTGATAAACAACTCTTCACTACGACTCTGTTTGCAAATTTCAGCTCCACACTGCCACTATCTCATACTTACATGTCTATTACATGGTACTTGGAGTGATAAAGTCATACAGAACAAAAACAGACCCTTTGGTCCAACTTGTCCATGGCGACCAAATATCATAAATTAATCTATTCTCATTTGCCAGCATTTGGCTCATATTCCGCTAAACCCTTCCTATTCATACATCAATCCAGATGCCTTTTAAATGTAATTGTACCAGCCTCCACCACACCTCATATTCCATACACACACCAACCTCTGCGTGAAAAAGTTGTTCCTTAGATCCCTTTTAAATAATTCCCCTCTCCCCTTAAACCTTTCCTCTCTAGTTTTGGACTCCCCTACCCTGAGGAAAAGGCCTTGACTACTTGCCCTATCCATGCCTCTCATGACTTTATAAACCTCTATAAGGTCACCCCTCAGCCTCTGACACTCCTGGGAAAATAGCCCCAGCCTATTCAGTCTCTCCCTATATCTCAAACCCTCCAACCCTGGCAAAGTTTCACAACATATATAGCATGGACACAAGAAGTGAATGCAGTATTCCAAAAGTGACCTAACCCAATGTCCTGTACAGCCACAACATGACGTCCCAACTCCTATACTTCATCAAATTCTTTTTGTGAAAATCATCAACCCGACTCTCTTCATCTCCCATCTGTCACATTGTCTATTTTTAAAGAGGTTCAGCTCATTTTAGACTGCTTCAGTTTATACAAATTTAGAAATAAAACATGGAACTAATAATGGCTGTACTAATTCAGTTTCCTCTGCCACACCCACCCTTTTCTGAGCCTAAGTCACAGTTCTCCCTAGGTCCCCTCATATATTCGTAAGTTTCCCCCTCAATGTCGCTCTTGAGTTCAGCTTGTCCATGAGACCCACCCCCTGCTCCCAGCAAATTGCTGGCCACCCAAATTTGTATCCCAGCTCCAAATGCTAGCTGACACTGTGAAGTGACTCCCTTTCATCAAATACTGCTCTCTTTACATGCATCTTCAAGAATCTCACCCTTTACATTGCAAATAATTCTTGTTGTTTCCTCTGCACCCTACCAGCTCTTTCCAGGGGTCTTTTAACAGATGGCCACAGCATTGAAAAGGTCCCAATCATGTCAATATAAATCGCCCTGTCTCCAGAATAAGCTGCAGTCGAATAACACAGAGGCTTCACAGCTATTAATAGAAATTAGAGAGTTGAGATTAGACCAGTATTTTCAGGTTGGCAACTTGTAACTAACTAGTGGAGTGCCACAGGGATCAGTGTTTGGGTCACAGTGATTTACAATTAGACACTAATGGCTGGGATGATGGAAGTGAATGGACTATAATCTTGTAGTTCGTATACAACACAAAAATAGGTGGGAAGTTAAACGCTGAGGTTGACAAAGAATCTGTAGGGGGTTAGAAACAGGTTAAGTGAGTGGGCAAAAAGCAAACTGGCAAACTGAAGATTATGCAGGAAAATGTGAGGTTATGCACTTTGGCAGGAAGAATAGAGGAGCAGAACGTGATTTAAATGGAGACAGACTGCAGAAAATTGCATCCCAGAGATGTCTTGTGCATAAATCACAAAACAGTACAAGCACATCAGAAACAGGGAAGGCAAATGGAATGCTGGCCTTTATTTCAAACTGAATTTTTGTTTTATTCACACACAGGATGTGGGCCTCTTTGGCTAGGCCAACATTTATTGCCCATCCCTAATTGCCCAGAGGGCAGTTAAGAGTCAAGTACATTACAATGGGTCTGGAGTCACATGTAGGCCAGGCCAGGTAAGGATGGCAGTTCCCTTCCCTAAAGGACATTAGTGAACCAGATGGGTTTGTCTGATTATCAGCCAAGGTTTCCAGGTCATCATTAGACTCATCATTCCAATTTCTTTATTGGAGCACGGAAGTGAGAATGTCTTGCTAATACCATACAAGGCATTAGTCAGACCACAGAATCTCAGAAATATAAGGTCGCCAATTTAAGACAAAGATGAGGAAGAATTTCTTCTCTCAGAGGGCAGTGAATCTGTGGAATTCTTTACCGCTGAGGGCTGTCGAGGCTGGGATGTTCAGTATATTCAAGGCTGAGATAGATGGATTTTTAATCAGGAAGGGAATTAAAGGTGATGTGGATAAAACAGGAAAGAGAAATTGAGGATTATCAGATCAGCCACGATCCCATTGAATGGTAGAGCAGACTTGTTGGGCTGAGTGGTCTATTTCTTTTCCAATGTCATATGGTCTTTAATTCACAGAGTAACCTCTCACAATCTCAGGATGTCCACTGGACTCTTTCTGAAGCATGACCATCTTTTTCCCAGGGAAATGAGCCGGGTGACCACTGTTGACACTGTGACGACATTGGACGAGGAAAGAATATTCTCAGGGCACCCACAGAAAACTCATCAGATCAAGTACAAATAGTAACTCAGGAATTAGGAGGAGGCCGCCATTCGGCCCTTCCAGCCTGCTCCACTATTCAATGTGATCATGACTGATCATCCAACTCAATAACCTGTTCTTTTGATCTCTTTATCTCCAAGTGCTACATCTAACTCCTTCTTGAAACTATACAATGTTTTGGCCTTGACTGTTTTCTGTGGTAGTGAATTCTTCTGGCTTACCATTCTCTGGGTGAAGAAATTTCTCCTCATCGCAGTCTTAAGTGGTATACCCCATATCTTAGACTGTGAGCCTTGGTTGTAGACCCCTCTGCCATAGGGAACATCCTTTCTGCATCTACCCTGTTGAGTCCTGTACAAATTCCATAGGTTTCTCTCCTCATTTTTCTGAACTCCAGTGAATATAATCCTAACTGATTAAACCGTTCCTCATATATAAGTCCTGCTATCCCAGGAACCAGTCTGATAAATCTTTACCGCATTCCCTCTATAGCAAAATATCTCAGATTTATTTCGATTTATTTAAAATATTGTCACTTGTACCTAGGTGCAGTGATAGGTGGATAATGTTGCCACATTCTGGCAGCATCTTGGATTGCAGAATAAATTACTGAATAAATTGTATAAATGGTAAAATACTAAATAAATCAATGTTAAATTGATATCATTAAAACTGAAACAGCGTCAAAAGTTCATCTTTCCCTCTCCGTAGATTTCAGCCTCTCTGCTCTTCCAGGCACTGCCGTCATCCAACATTGTCCTCAGATTATCTTTCCTTGGCTGAGGAGACCAAAACTGCACATAATCAGTCCAAGATGGCGGCAGCCTAGGACGTTCTAGCCAGACGTCCTCTGCTCCGCCCATTCTTGTTCCTTTTCTTTTTCTCTTTTTCATTTACTCTTTTTCTTTTCTCGAGTACTTTTTTTAAAAAACTTTCAACTTTTTAAACTTACTCAGAGGGGAATGGAGGAAGCGGGTCCCAGACTGGAGGCCTTGGCAGCGGGGACGTGAGTCCCAGACCGGAGGCCAATGCGAGGGAGTGAGTCCCAAAACCCGGAGGCCGTCAGTGGGGAGGCGATTCCTGGGCTAGAGGCCGTCGCGGGGAGGCGGGTCCCAGACCGGAGGCCGTCGCAGGGAGGCGGGTCCTTTGCAGACTGGAGGCCATCGCGGGGGAGGGTGTGAATCCTGGACCAGAGGTTGTCGCAGGGAGGTGAGTCCCTTGCAGACTGGAGGCAAGGTCTCGAGTTCTGAAGCCCAGTGATGTCTGCGGATTTGGCCCAGTGCAGTCTGGAGGCTCGCTGCTGGCATGGATTAGGGTCAAAGGACTGTAAATTGAGTACTTTTTTCCTTTATATTCTTAGGCTGGACTATTATTTATTATTCTTTCCTTTTTGTACCAAATACTAACATATTTGTACCTAGGTATCTTGTACCTAAGATGGCCCTATAAGCAGCAACATTGCAAACTTTTCACTGCACTCATTCAAGTGCATGTGTCAATAAAATTAATTCACAATATTGCAGTGCGGCCTCACCAATGCCCTGTTTAACTGCAGCAAGACAACGTTGTTGCTGTATTCGGGTCCTCTTCCAATGAAGCTAACCTGCCTTTTGCATTCTTCACCACTTGCTGCTTATTTGCAGTGATTGGTGTACAAGGGCACCCAGGTCTCGTTGCAAATTATCCTCTGTCAATTTACACCAAAATAGTGCTGTTGGAATTGTTAGGTTGACCAGAACACAGATGGTGCCTCAGTTCAATGCTTAATCTGAAAGACCACACCTTTGTCAGTATTGCACAGAAATGTAAACTCAGATATGTACTAGAGTGCTAACAGCAAGCCATATGAAGCATATTTAATCCTAACAATGGCATGACTGTACAGTCATCCACAACCCAATACAGAACACTGAGAACCATTAGTCTTTTTCAAAACAATAATCATTCTTGCGATCTATGAATGTTATAGGAAAGGAGAACATTCATTGACATCCATAATATTCCTGAAGGAAGTAGCGGTGAGGTGCCTTGATGAATCATAGAATCCTTATAGTGTGGATGCATGCCATTCAGCCCATCAAGTCTACACTGACCGTCCGAAGATCAGCCCACCCAGACCCACTCCCCTACCCTATCCCTGTAACCCTGCATTTCCCACAGCTAATCCACTGAGCCTGCACATCCTGGACACTATGGGCAATTTCTCATGGCCAATCTACCGAACCTGTACATCTTTGGACTGTGGGAGGAAACTGGAACATCTGGGAGGAAACCCATGCAGACATGGGGAGAATGTGCAACACCACTTGTAGTTATATGAGGGTGGAATCGAACCTGGATCCCTGGCGCTGTGAGGCAGCAGTGCTAACCACTGAGCCACTGTGCCACCCTTAAAATGGCATTCCTAGGAAGTTTAATCGGGGAGTCTTTCAAGTGAGGTACAGGCACTGACGGGGTTTGAACCCAAGATCTCTTCTTTACTAGGTAGGCGCTTTGACAAACAAAGTCACAGCACTGTTGTGAATGCTGGATCCACAGTGCTGTTAGGGGAGATTTCTAGGAAGTAATGATGTTCCAAGTCAGGATGGTGCGCAGCTTGTAGGGGAACTTGGAGGTGACGGCATTCCCATGATCTTGCTGCAGATCAGGATCCTGGAGATGGACGGTAAGAGTTCCTTTGCTTTGCAACACACTTGTTCAATGACAGGACAGCATTCAGTGATGAGCCCATAGCTGTGTATGTCTCACACTCAGGGCAACCTGATGAAACGTAACACACTTCCTCTGCACCAATTCCTCGTTTAAATAAAAAATGAAGACGCAAAACCCAAGTGAAGGAGGAAGACGGAGGGAGCCCAAAAATCAAAAAGTCTGATGCTGCTAATTACACAATCACACTAATTTGTGCTGTAGTGAAGACCACACCATCATACACAGCACAGAAGGGAACTTGTAACACACTGCATTTGTGCCAGCTCTTTTACAGAGCTGACCAATTTGTCCCAGGCCATTTGCATATTTCTCATGATCCTGAAGTCTCTTCAAGAATCTATCCAATTCCCTTTCGAAAATCAGCGTTGAATCTGCTTCTGCTGCTGTTTCAAACAATGGATTTCAGATTACTGTTTTCCCTCCGCAATTTACAAAGTCTTATTTCCCCGTGATGTTGAATCTGTGTCCGGTTTACTGGCCCTCCTGCCTGTGGAACACATTCTCTCTGTCAAAAGCTTTAATACCTTAAGCACTTCCATAAATCTCCCTTCAGCTTCTCTGCTCCGAGTCTAGCCTCTCCACAGAACTGGAGGCTGGGATCAGTCATAGCTCAGTAGATATGTAGCACTCTCACCTCTTAGATCAAAAGTTTCAAACCTTACGCCAGACACTTCAATAGATTATTGAGATCGACACTTTGGTGCAGTACTGAAGAAATGCTACATTGCCTGACTTTCAAATGAAAAGTTAAATCTGTTTACTCTCTTGGCCAGACAACGTCTTCACATTGTCCAAGTTCTCCTGTGTCCTGGGGATACTTCTTCCTTCGCCAACATTGCTGAAAGAGGCTGCCATGTCCCCTACTTTACAACAGCAACTACATTTCAAAACCCTTCATTGGCTTTAAAGACCTAAAACACCTCTCAAAATGCTGAAAAGGGCTACAAAAACGGAATTTCCTTTATTTCGCTTGGTGAGAAATGGTAGCTGAAGCACCCAAGAGCAGCCCACAGAGACTCCTGGAAACAGCATGACGCAGCCTATGAAAATTGCAAACTCTAGTATGAATCTACCATCAACCTGCAACTTTTAAAAGATTTCAAACATCAACTCCGTTTCTCTCTCCACAGATGCTGCCAGACCTGCTGAGTTTCTATAGCATTCACTATTTTGTTTCAGATTTCCAGCATCCACAGTATTTTGCTTTTACTCGCTTCAGAAAGGGTTCTCTGATTGTTGAAGGAGATGCACAGTTGTTTTCCCTAGTCATACAGGTCCCAGGTCTCCAAAAGAGATGAAGTTACTGTGGTGATATTGACATCTAATGAGTTTTTAAGCCAAAGCCTGTGGTCAAATGTAGGCATAATGAACGGATGGCATGGTGGTTCAGTGGTTAGCACTGCTGCATCACAGCGCCAGGCACCCGGGTTCGATTCCACCCTCAGGCGACTTCCTGTGGCGAATCTGCACATTCTCCGCGTCTGTGTGGGTTTCCTCCGGGTGCTCCGTTTCCTCCCAAAGTCAGAAGATTGGAAAGTTAGGTGGACTGGCCATGCTAATTGCCCATTGTGCCCAGGGATATGCAGGCTACGTGGATTAGCCATAGGAAGTGCAGGGATAGGGTGGGGGATGGGTCTGGGTGGAATGCTCTTTGGAGAGTCGGTGTGGACTCAATGGGCTGGATGTCTGTTTCCACACTGCAGGAATTCTATGAATATGTGCCCTTCCATTAAGATTTTCCCTTTGACCTTCTTGTCTCCTCTAAGAAACTCCCATTCCATTGAGTGTTTACTTTTAATTTTAATTCCTTGATCCTTGTGATATTTCAGTGAATTTTGATGGTCTGCTTTGTGATTGGAACATCCTTCTGACAACCAGGTGCCCAAATCAGCATGCACGATTGTAATCTAAGGAAGGGTTTCAAAGTTGTACATCTGCTGCACAGGATCTTCCATATTTGAGAACTATTTTGACGATAATACTCAGCGTGCAACAGGAAGAGACAAGAGTGTACAAGGATTAAAAAACTGGAGCAAATCAGGTCAAAGGTCAAGCAAGTTAAAAAGGTAAAACTAATGGCTCATTATTTAAATGCACATTATATTTGAAACAAAATAAATGAATTAATAGCACAAGGAGACGTTAACGAGCATGATCTTATAGCCATTATGGAGACAATGGTTACAAGTAGATTGAAGCTGGGAATTATCTATGCAGGGTCATGAGACTTTTCAGAAGATCAGGCAGGAAGGGAAGGGAAGGGTGGTGAGGTGACTTTGTTAGTATGTGATAGAATTAGTTTATTAGTATGAAATGGTCTTGGTTTGGAAGATGCTGAATCCATATGGATGGAAGCAAGAAATAACAAAGGGAAGACAACAATGATTGGAGTATTCTATTGGCCCCTTAGCAGTAGCTGCTCTGTAGCATAGAGACTAAATCAGGAGATAATTGGGGGTATGAAACAAAGGCAGTATTTTGATTGAGTGACTTTAATTTTCATGTAGATTAGGAAAAAGAAGTCAGCAGAAGAAATCAGGAAGAATTCAGAGTGAATTCAGGATAGTGTCCTGGAACACTGTGTTGTGGATCCAACCGGGGATCAGACTATTTTGGATCTGGTAATGCATAGAGAAACAGGTTTAATAAATTATTTCTGAATAAAAAATCCCTTAGGGAGCAGTGACAATAACATTGTAGAATTTGGAAATCAGTTTGATTTTGAGAAACTTTGGTCAAAAGTAACTGGCTAAACTTAAATAAGGGTATTATTATTAAATGAGGGCAGGGTGTTTGGGGATTGGACTGGGAATGGTGATTAGAAGAAAAGATGAAAGTGGCAGATGCTTAAAACATTGTTCATGACTCACAGCAAAGATATATCCCAGTAAGGAAGCAGCATTCTAGGAAGGGTATAACCAACCACAATAAACCAGGGAAATTAAGGACAGTATGACATTGAAAAAGAATATAAAAGAATGTCAAAGATTAGTGATAAATGAAAGGATTGGGAAACTTTGAAAAGCCAACAAAAAATGACCAAAATAATACTATAGAGAGAAAAAAAAATAAACTATGTGGGCAAACTAGAGGCAACAGGGAACATAGACTCCTTAGAAAATGAAGCCGGGTAAATGATAATGGGGAACCAAAAAATGAGAGAAGAGTTGAACAAATATTTTGAACGTCTTCATTATAAATGATACTAACATGGCAAAAGTACTACATAATCAACGGGCTAAAAGGAAGTGGGGGAGGGAGAACAGAGAGAGAGGGGGAAAGGAAATGAACATAGCAACTATCACTGGAGGAAAAATGTACCAGGGAAACTAATGGGGGTAAAAGCTGATAAGTTTCCTGAGTCCGATAGGTTGTATCCAAGGATTTTAGGATGTGGATACTAGATCAATTGTTTATTTTAAATCGGAGATGGTTAATTTTTTTTTAAGCAGAAGTGTTTGGGATATGGGCCAAAGGCAGGTATATGGAGTCAGGACACAGATCAGCTCATTGAATGGTGGACAAGATGCAAGGTGCTGAATGGCCTACTCCTGTTCCTGTTGGTAGTAATCTTCCAAAAATCTTTAAGATTCTGAAAAGTCAAGGACGGGAAAACTGCCAATGTAACATCCTTATTCAAAAACAGAAAGAGACAAAACCAGGTAACCATAGGAGAGTTAGCTTAACATCAGTCACTGGAAAAATGTTACCCTCTGTCATAAAGGATGGTAATAGCAGAGCATTTAGAAACACAATATAATCAAGCAGAGTCATGTGTGGCTTCATGAAAGGAAAATCATGTCTGTAAAATTTATCATAGTTCTTTGAGGAAGTAACAGGGAGGATAGATAAAGGTGAACCAATTGATGTAATATAATTTGATTTCCAAAAGGCATCTGATAATGTACTGTACATAAGACTACTAAATAAGATAAGAACCCATGGATTAGAGGTAGTATATTGCCTGGATAGAGGATTGATAACTAATAGAAGACAAAAAGAGTACAGATAAAGGGGGTATTTTCAGAATCATAATTTGTAATTAGTGGAGTGTCACAGGAATCAGTGCTGGGCCACAATTATTTACAATATATATTAATGACTTGGATGATGGACGTGAACTTGCTATCATCAAGTTTGTTGATGACATAAAACTAGGTAGGAAGGTAAGCAGAGAGGATGACATGCAGTATCAGCAAAGGGATATAGACAGGCTAGGTAAGTGGGCAAAAACTTGGCAGATAGAATACAATATGACAAAATGTGAGGGTAACTTTAGCAGGAAGAGTACAGGAGCTGAATACTACATAAAGGAGAAAGACTGCAGAAAGGTACAGTACAGAGGGATTCGGGAGTCCGTGTCCAATTTCAGCAGGTATTAGGGAAGGCAAGGCCAATGCTGGCTTTTATTTCAAAGTGAATGAAGTATTGGAAAATAGGGAGGTCTTGCTAAAACTATACAAAGCACTAGTGAGACCGTAGCTGGATTACTGTGAACACATTTGATTCCCTTATCTAAGGAAAGATGTTACTGGCATTGGTGGCAATCCAAAGAAGGTTCACTAAGATGATCCTAGGGATGGAGGGATTTTCTTATGAGGAGAAGTTGAATAAATTGGGCTTGTGCTCATTGGAGTTGAGAAGAATGACTGAAAATCTGTTGAAACACACAAAATTCTTTGAAGACTTGACAGGGTAGATGCAGAGAAATTGTTTCCCCTTGTCGAAGAGCCTGGGACCAGACGGCACAATCTCTGAGAATGGTGGTGCCAATTTAAGACAGAGATGAGAGCAATTTTTCACTTGGAGGGTAGTGAATCAGTGGAATTCATTACTGCAGAGGGCTGTTGAGGCTGGGTTTTTAAGCATATTTAAGACTGAGAAAGACAGATTTTCAATCAGCAAGGGAATCAAGGTTTAAAGATAGGAAGGCAGAGATGAGGATTATCAGACTGCGATGATCTCATTGAATGGCAGAGCCAACACAATGGGCTAAATGGTCTACTTTTGCTCGTATGGTTCACTTCAGGACTAAAACACGATTTCTAAAAAGAAATATTGCTTTTTAAGCCTCTGTGGAGTTTAGAAGATTGGGAGGAAATCTAATTGAAGTAAATATCATGCTAAAGGGGACTGACAAAATATACACAGTGAGGGCATTTCCTTATGTGGGGCAATCTACAATGAGGCCTCACCATTTTAGGGTAAGGGTTGGCAGATTTAAAACAGAGATAAGGAGAATTTACTTCTCTCAGAGGATTAGGAATCTGTGAAATTTACTACTGTAGAATGTGGTGGATGCTGGGACACTGAGTAAATGTAAACAGGAGATAGACAGATTTTGAAATTAGTAATGGGTTGAATGGCTAGGACAGCAGATAGGGAAGTGGAACTGAGGCTGAGATGAGGTCAGCCATGAGATCATTAAATGGTGGAGCAGTCTCGGGAGACTGCCACACCTAGTTTTTATTTATTTAAAGAAGAATAAGAGAAGTTACAAGGAAATGGTTCTACAGTAGGTATGTCCAGTCTGAAAGCATGACGAACCAAAACGTCTCCTTTAATACAACGTCAACAATTCCATTGTAATCAAACATATCAAGTTGTTCATTACCTTTAAATATGATCCAAAATATTTTGTTACATATGGACTGTCGCATTGACTTAAGACAGTTATTTCCTGCTGGATATCTTCAATTTCATCTTCAGCTTCTTCAAGGTCAATGATTTTGATTGCAACTACTTGCTGTGTTCGGTTATCAATTCCTTTGAAGACTTCACCAAAAGACCCCTTTCCAATCCGCTCCAGTTTGGTAAACAGTCCCTCAGGGTCTGCCCGGTGATTCTGACAAACAGATAAAAAAAATAATATCAGCAACGTTAAGACTTGCTCCTCTGTGTGATAAACTGACCGGGTGCTGATTGCATACATTCACCATATCTCCTAAAGCCATGGCCTCTTCTTGCTAAAAGGCCAAATCCATGTGGGCACTTTTGGAAACTTCACATCCCCCATATGCCTCTCCAAAGCAGATATAAGATCATAAGAAATATGAGCACAAGTAGATCATTTAACCCATCCAGCTTTGGAGACTGGATCATTGAACTTATTGAGCACTGAATTACATTTTTGATTGATGAGAGATTATGGGGACAGCGGCCAGGAAAAAGAAGTTAAAGTCACGATTAGATCACCCACGAAATGGTAGAGAAGGCTTCACCATGACTTGCAAATATTTTGCCATTCTTCCATTAACACTGGGTCAAAATCCCAAAACTCCCTCCCAACAGCGCTGTGGGTGATCCCACACCACTTAGACTGCAGCAGTTTGAACTCAGCACCACCATCTCAAGGGTAATAAATGCTGGCCTTGCCAAAGAAACCGAGATATGATTTTCACAAGTTTTCCCGACCCTCCCCCACACCCCCAGGCGCACCTTGATTATAGCTCCAGGTACATCGTTCAGTGCTTTACTAACTAGCCACCATATTGATTTTAACCTGACAAAACTGAAATAACACAGATAAGATCAATACATAGAACTAACCACAGGACGAGGCACTCAACTATGGACACCTATCAATTTCAGTTCAAACCACAGGTGTCATCTTGCAGTGATAGGGCTTTCTCATTATGCGTGAATTAAGGAAGCCAAAAGCCATTTAAGCAAAAAGCACATTGTAAAGAGTTTGAACTTTTCAATCATTAGCTTTTCCCCTCCAGAGCAATCTGCTTTGTTAACAGAACTGCACAGAGTGTAAATCCTGGAGAACATAATAAAGGGATTAGCTGGTGGGGTTCGAGGAGGAATTGGTAGGGTAAGGAGGCTTTGGAGAATTGGGGAAACTGAAGGGTCTTTCTGGACAAGTGAAACAAGTCTAGTTGTTACTGGTGAGCTTTTTCCTCCAGGGCTGAGGAGTGACGCATGGTCACTGAAATGGAGAAGAAATACTGCTAACTCACAACTCTTGCAGCACTACTGCTTGACAGTGACTGTCGGAAGGAAAAGTCTGTATTTCTACCATTTGGGAAGCAAGATCTTTTAATGGCATTTTGGGGATCATATTCTGCAGGTGCATATACTGATCTGAGGAAATTTGAGGGATTACTTGTGATTGTAAAATCTGTGCTTGAATACAAAAGGGTCCTTAATTTTTGATCAATAACCCTGTGGAGTCCCTCTCCAATGGTTTTATAAGCCATGCCTTGAAATATATGTAATTTGCAAGACCTGGAAATTAAATACCAATCAAGTCTTCTTTTCAAAAATATATCAATCACATAAACGCCTCCACACGATAGGACCAAGAGAGAATCTAGTCATCACACCTTGACATTCAAAGTCATTACTATCACTGAATCCACCAATGTTAACGTTCTGGGAGTTACCATTGACCAGAAACTGAATTGGATTACATTATAAAAACAGTAGCTGCAAAAGCAGATCAGAGGCTAGAAATGTTCAAAGCCTGTTCACCATCTTCAAGGCATAATTCAGCAGTGTGATGGAATACTCCCCACTTGCCTGGATGGGTGCAGCTCCAACAACACTCAAGAAGCTCAACACCATCCAGTACACAATCAGCCGCTTGACTGGCACTAAAATTTCTTCAACGTTCATTCGCTTCACCAACAATGCACAATGGCAGCAGTACGCACTCTTTACAAGATGCACTCACGGCAGCTACTCTCTTAAGACTCCTTTCAAACCCGGGACTTTTGTCACCTCAAATGATGAGGGCAATAACAAGATTTACGAAAGCACCACCACCTGAAAGTTCCCCTCCAAGCCACACACCTCCTGACTTGGAAATATTTCACCGTTCTATCACGTTGCTGGCTCAAAGTTCTGGTAACCCCCTTCTGCCAGTGAAGTGCACCACATGGATAGCAGCGGTTCAAGAAGGCAGCTCATCACCACCTTTAGCGGTAGTGGGTATGTGCTGGCCCAGCTAGTGTCGACCACATCCTGTTAATGAATGAAAATAATGATGTTGTAGTTTCAGACAGGGTGCAGAGGAGTTTCTGTCACATGGTAAAAGGAAATGCATAACATGAAGGACTTGAATAACCTAACCTGCTTTCATTAGGATGACACAGATTACAGAATGATATAATAAGAATGAGAAATATTAGACAGAAGTGAACACCGTCCTGCAGTTAAGTCCAAATGCCATGGTGGGAGATCTAGAAGGCAGAGCAAGAGGAACTTCTCCCAGAGAAAGATGAGGCCACAGAATGCACGGTGAGCGATTGAGGCAAAGATTAACTAGTGAAGAAGGGAAAGTGGGTTGGAACAGTATGTGAGCAGTGTGATAAAGATGAAAGGCATCAGAGACTGTTTGGGGGCTGAATGTATTTATAGGTTCCAGAAAAGACAAACATTGCACATTGTAGGAAACACCAATCTCTATCAAAACGGGATGAGACGGCACTCCCAGATCATGTGCCAGAGTGACACTACAGTCTGGCACTCAGTACATGCTTGTAACAAGCCTCCACATGATAGTACTGATGGGCGTTCACCCCCTTTCATCATCCTGAAACTGTCAAGCCAGAGAGTTTTTGAATCAGCCTCACCCTCTCCTTTAGGCAAAACATAAACATTCTTTTCCATGAGAGGGTAGTGCATGCAGATAAAGGGAGGTGAATATGAGCTCTTCCCATCTTTCCGATCAGTTGTTTGCAATTTCCATCAGTCTCCATTACTGGTATGGTACAACAATTTGTTGTCTTGCAGTTCTAATGATGTGTCCACACCCAAAACACCTCCTGCCTTTCCAATTTGCAACTGTTAATGAGCTTGCTGCTTATTTCCAACATTTTCAGATTAGTTTTGTTCTTGTCCCATTACTGCACCTCTCCCATTCCATACCGATGCTCCAGATGGGAAAGTCAACCAATCCACATCACAAACATCTTCAAGATAGCATTTGATGTCCAGTTTTGCTACATGTGATGCGATAAAGTCTGCACACACTTGGAGGAATAGTACTACTGACACAGTGTAATGTACGGTTTTGCTGGCACAATGCATTGAGCCGATATATCACACCCATTAGGACGTCATCAGCTGTTTGACAGTGGCGTGGAACCAGGCTCATACAGCTGCCTCTCTCTCTCCATCCCCTCCTCAGCTGTTGCTGCATTTCAGGAACCGATCGTGTCAGGCCTGTGGCAGGAATTCTCCATCCAGTGAAAACTATTAGAAGATCAGGAACCATCAGTGACCGAGGTCTGCACCCAGACCTAAACCTGTACCAGATAGAGTCAGGGGAGGGACGAAGAGGGGGAGAAAGGGGAGGGACAAGGTGGGGGGCGGGGGGGGAAGGGAGGGACGTGCAGGCTTGGCTTGATAAGGAAGTTTGATCAGGATGGGCATCCCTAGGAATGGAGAGGAAGGAACATAGGAACACCAACAAGCCATTCTAAAGAAGATTGCCAATGGCTTGCTGGGTGGTGACAGCTTAATTTTAACTATTAACACAGATAAACCCTGGTGTTATTTGTCTTTTTAGGAAAAAAATTGATTAATTTCCTCAAGAATTCTGAGGAAAGCACAGGGGACAAAAACCGAAAGAACTGCGGATGCTGTAAATCAGGAATGAAAACAAAGTTGCTGGAAAAGCTCAGCAGGTCTGGCAGCATCTGTGAAGGAAAAAACAGAGTTAACGTTTCCGGTCCGGTGACCCTTCCTCAGAACAGGGGAGTTGGGAAAGATAATGAAGAGGAATTGGAAGGACAATTCCAATCTTTTTGCCCAAAGCACTCCTGGAAGTGATAGAGAAGAACACTACACCATCTGAAACTGTAGCTTCGTCAACCCGAACATTCTTCAAAAGGTGGACCCAGCAACATTCAGAGTTCCCAAAGCCTTGATGCACTTAAAGGCTTAAGGAAAACATATGTCACACAAAGCTGGAATTAAAAGCTTGGGATAACGAGGTGTGATTTGAGGAGGATCTTAGAGGATTGGAGCGAAGTGGAGAGTCAACAGAGATTTACAGAGAGAGTTCCAAACCATGGGAGGCAGCTGACTAAACACCCTGTAGGATGGGGCAAAGGAAAGGGAGGAATATCCAAGTGGATGCCAACAGAGGAATAAGGTAGCAGGATGTAAGGGGATGGAAGATCAGAATGGGCATGGGTTGCCAACTTAGGTCAACTAACACAGAGCTGAAGGGCAACTGGGATTTTACAGGTTCAAATATGGGTAGCAATGTACCTGCCTGCAAATGTTTTGTGATTCATCCACAGGAACACTTAGATCCCAGTGCACCTTGGATTTACACAGTTGCTTTCCATTAAATAAATCTCTCTCATTCTTCCTGCCTAAATCAACAACTTCATATTTTTCCATACTGTACTCCACCTGCCAGGCTTTAGGCCAATCACTCAACCTATCTATGTCTGTCTGCAACCTCCTCATATCCTCTACACAACATACTTTCCTAATGTGTTGTCATCTGTAAAATTAGCTGCAACGCCTTCACTCGCTCTTCAAAATTATTAATACAAATTGTAAGAAGCTGAGGCCTCAATATAGACTATTGTGGGACTCCATGCGTCACATCCTGCCAATAAGAAAAAGACTGATTTATGGGAATCATATTTTATTGTCACATGTACTCAAGTACAGGAGTACAGTGAAAAATGTATAAAGTCGCCGTTCTCTGGTACCAGCTTAAAGTACAAAACCACAATTTTTTAAAAAATTTGAAGACATAGTAGAAACAGAGCCAAAAGAAAAACATCCAGATCTTAAAGTCCTTATCCAAAAGAAAAGGAAAAAGCCTAGATTTTAAAGTCTTATCTCCCTGGACCTAGCCCTGGCCTGGATGCTGTTTTATGCAAACCACCCAATCTTCTACCCATATTCATACGCTTCACCCTGCATCATGAGCTTTTACTTTGCAAAGTAACCCTTAACATGGCACTGTAAACAGATGCCTTCTGGAAATCCAAGAACGAATGTCAACAGGCTCCCTTTTATCAACACCGCATGTTACTCCTTCAAAAGAACTCCAATAAATAGGTTAATCATGATTTCCCTTTCCATTTGGACTCTTCCTGATGGTTGAACTCTTAGGAAGAATTCTATGATCCGTTTAATGACTGATTCCCCATAACAGATCCCAAGCTAACTGATTTATTGATGGCCGTTATCTGCCTCCGTCCATTCCTGAATAGAGGAGTCATATTTGCTACTTTCCAGCCTGGATGGAACCTTTCCTGATGCTAATGAAATTTATTCCAATCCATCGACGATGTCAATGGACAGGGTCAGGGACAGGAATCACAGCTCCTGGTGCTGTTCCTCGCTAACGGCTGCCTGGCTGAAGTCAGTCAGTCTGCCTTGAGCCCCCAGCCCAGGTTATCAGACCCAGATGAACCCCCCACCCCTCACTCCGACAACCAATGTCACAGGTTCTCGATCTGGAGTCTTGCTAGCCCATAGCTCCATCCGTTTGCTCAGTATCACTTCCCACATAATTGCGATTTCAAAAAGTTCCTCTCTCCCTTCCACCTCCTGATTTACAGCTATTACTGGAATGTTTTCTTTTGCGCGTCGTTTCACTAGTTAATACTTTCCAGTCACTCTTTGAAGAATGTCACAAGGAAACCACATTTTAAAGCGGAAATGACAAGCGCATTCACTCCAGAAAAAGGCTTATTTTATTCTCTCTCATTTCTGGGCGAACAGGTGGTTTTCAGAGAACAGGGAAAGGTACAGGATAAGGCAGCTTGAAGTGTTAAAAAAAAGCTTTCAGAACCAGTCCATAAACCTGCTGTGATTACACAATGGAAGTTCTTTAATGAGCGAGTCTATACACTCTGTGCTCGATTTATCAAGCGATATTCTAGCCCCTTGGCAGCTGCTGTGATAAACTAAATACCAAAAATAAACTTCAAGGTTTGTTTTCTTATTGCAACAATGTCCTCAGTCTTTGGCAGAGTGCAATCTGAATTAGCAGCTCAATAGGGAGGATTGTATTCTACAGCCTTGGTTATTTTCTGTTGCTTTTTCTGCCTCCCCCATGTCTTAGCTTCTTTTTTTCCTTTCGCCCTACAATGCCCAACAGTCCTCTACCAGAGAGCAGGCTGCTGACCATCTGCTAGGCCTTTCCTAATGTCCTGAAGCATGCCAGGCGTGTGGGAAAATTGCTAGGCTCCCCCTCACACACATACAAAAGCAAATCCACTCACAGATAGACACATGCTCACTGTCTCACGCTCTCAATCCATCTCTAAGCTTTATCCCCGTTCCTCCATAGTGCAGCCCAGACAAGATTAGGGATTTCAATTTGTACCTAAACTCCAATGCAGAATATTCTGCTGCCACTAACCTTCCAGACTGCAATAAGGAGGAATTCCTTCATTCAGAGGCCAGTGAATCTTTAGAATTCTCTATTCCAGAGAGGGCTTTGGAAGTTCAATCATTGAGCAAGTACAAGACAGAAATCGATAGAGTTATAGAGTCATAGAGTCATACAGCATGGAAACAGACCCTACAGTCTAACTAGTCTAACATGCCGTACATAATCCCAAACTAAACTAGTCCTACCTGTCTGCTCCTAGCCCATATCCCTCAAAACCTTTCCTATTCACGTACTTATTTAAGTATCTTTTAAACATTGTACTATGCCCACATCCACCACTTCCTCTGAAAGTTCATTCCACACACGAGACACCCTCTGTGTAAAAAAAATTGCCATGCCCTTTTTTAAATCTCTCTCCTCTCACCTTAAAAAATGTCCTGTAGTCTTGAAATCACTCATCCTAGGGAAAATAACCATTAACCTTATCTATATCCCTCATGATTTTATGAACATATATATGGTCACCTTTCAACCTCCTATGCTCCAGTGAACAAAGACCCAGCCTAGCCTAATAATTTCTGGAGACTAACGACATTAAGGGATGTGGGGATATTGGGAAGAAATGACAGAATGGTAGATAATCAATCATTTGCATCCTTATTCATAAAGATTTTTTTTACACATTTAAAAGTCATCAAGAGGCATTGAGATACAGGATCAGCCATGATTATATTGAATGATAGACTTGAAGGGCCAAATGGCCTACTCCTGCTCCTAATTCCTATGGTTGTTTGATGGTAAAGTAGGCACAAAGGGTTCAATGGTCCACCCCTGCTATGTTCCATGCTCCTAGCCCCAAGCACTGTAATATGTCACCAGCAGCCATACATAGTTTGGTGATTAGCTCTTCGAAGCAAGTGAGGGTTGAACAGCTTTGACTTTCACACAGCCCCTCATACCCTGCTCACAGCAATTAAAGAGCTTGCACACTGCTTTTACCAGACACAATGGGATTATTCTCTGCTGGGGTTAGCCTTCTAAACCATAGCAGATTACGACCGGAGATTCTCTAAGGCTACTTCACTTGTGGATTGACAGTCAAACAAAACAAAACAGACTGAGCAATCTATGTTAATGAAGAGGAAGTGCATCTCTCCCTCAGAGAGTGGGGGAGCAGCACAGGGAAATTAAAAGGGCTTGGCGAGGGCATATTTAACAATCAGCTTTCCCATTATACAGTGTGACGATACAATGGTTTTAAGAGATTATTTTGACCTTTTTTTTCGAAAAGAAGAGAGGTTTTAACACAGAACTGATGAGTTATCTACTTGGAAAGTCAATAAAGCAAACAGTTTGCGAGGCTTTGGGTATGTTTTTTTAAGTTGGAACAATATAAGCAGCTTGAATGGATGTGGTCAAGTTCCCACAGAACCAGGATTTTTAGTTTCTTAGTTTTTCAGTAGCAGTTGTTGCTGCAGTACATCTCTCCCTGCTACACTGTCTCCGAGTTCTTTTGATATTTTTCCTCCTGGGCTGCTGAAGTTGCATGTGAGACAATCTGTTTTATTGAATTTGCCATTTGCCAAGATGTTACTACATTAGAAGTTACTGTTTAGTAGCTAACTAATCTATTATTCTGTTAAGTTTCCCAATAGAGTTACAGCTAAGCCAATTCTTTTACTGCATTTTTAACTATAATGGATGAATAAATTGTGTTTTGCTTAACATCGAATAGTTTGACCAATTGAATTGAATTGGAAATGCAACACCTTACATTTAACTTTTTCTTATTTTAAAGGTAGAATCTAGATTATCTTCTTAATATATTTTGAGGGGGTTTGGTCTGGTCCATAACAACAGGCAAAGATTTTTTGAACAACGAGTTCATTTGGGATTAAAGTACCAACCCAGCAGGTATCACTCTCGGCTTGGTGAAAAAGTTGTGGGTTCACAAGGTGCATTCCAGAGACCAGAGAACAAAGATACAGACCTACACTTGAGTGCAGTACTGAGGGGGTGATGAATTATCAAAGGTGCTGTTTTGCAGATGAGATATTAAACGGAGGCCCCACTGGACATTGAAGCTGGACAAGACGTATTCCTTGGCACAAGTGGAAGAACAGCGAGAGAGTTCTCAGCTATTCCAACTAATAATGGTCCCTCAACTAACATCGCCAGATTCTCTGGTGATTATCGCTGCATTATGGCATGGATTCCAGAACAGACATAACTCTGCCGTGAGGACAATTACATGACATTACAAGATGATGTTCCAGTATAAAGATAGCCATCTTGCCTTCAGTCACTCCTCGCTAAGGTACTGTGTTCCCGATGCAATTCAATTGGTTAAACTGCTCAACTAAGAATCTGTAGTCAGTTATTTTTATCTAGCAACAGTAAGCACAGGACCAAGACTGTATGTTTAAGTCTGTGACACTGAAATGTTGTAAATAAACCTCATAATTACAACAGTAATTGCACTTCAAAAGTACTTCTTTGGCTGTAAAGTATTTGGAACATCCTACTATAATAAAGGGTTCTATCTAAGTGCATGTCTAACTTGAACTGATACACGAGATGCCAGGACTGGTCAATAGTGAGGGAGCAGGCTAAGCTACAGCTCAGGGACTCGGCTTCAAACCACACTTAATAGATTTGGCAGCTCTCATCTTCTGATCAAGGGCTGGCCAGCTGACTGAGTCTGAGATGTTCAGACTATTATTTCATTCTACAAAACAATGAACTCTGCCATTAATTCAGGCTCCAGCAGAGGAGAAGATATCTTTATCTCTGACTGACATTCAGCGTTAACAGCACTGTCCTTCCATGTAGATATCGAGATTCCCAAGGAGCGAACCAATGGTAAGACAGAGGAACAAAAGTAGGCCTTTCAACCCATCAAGCCTGCTCTGCCAAAAAGCTCACATCTGATTTGATCATCCACAACTCCACTTTCCTGCCTTTTCCCCATAACCTTCAATTCTATTATTGGTTAAAAATCTGTCCCACTCAGCCTTGAAATGACCCACCCTCAATTGCCTTTTAGGGTAAAGACTTCCACAGATTCACTACCCTCAGGGAAGAAATTCCTCCTCATCTTTGTCTTAAATTGCATTCTTAAATTATGCTCTTTGTTCCTAGATTCTCCCATGAAGGAAAACAACATTTCCACATCTACTCTGTCAAGTCCTCCAAGAATCTTGCATAAGGTCACCTTTCATTCTTCTGTATTCCATTGAGTACAGGCTTAATCTACTTAACCTTTCTCATAAAACAGTCCTTCCTCGAGAACGATTCACACTAATGAATGAACCACTGAAGTCAGAAGTGTGACAGAGAGAGAGATTGAAAGGAAGAGAGGTTGAAAGAGTTGGAGACAGTCACCAAATTGCCTCTGTTAGCATTGATCCCATTGACCTTTTAATAGTTTAACTTGCATCTGCTCAAAACTCCATATATTTTCCAATGAAGCAGCAACAACTTGTATTTAAACATCTTACTCCTTCAATTCTGACCTCTTGCATATGCCTAGTTTTCATAACTTCTCCATTGGTGGTCACAGCTTCAGTGGCCCAGGTCCTAAGCTCTGGAATTGTGAAAGGATCGAGAATGAGGGGGCACAGTTTTAAAGTAAGTGGTAAACGGAGCAAAGATTTTATAAGGATAAATGTTTCAGACAAAGTGTGGTTGGGTCTGAAATGCGCTACCTTGAGGTATAGTTCAATTGAGGTATTCTAAAGGGTAAGTGGTGGCGTAGTGGTAATGTCACCAGGTCAGTAATCCAGAAACTCAGGCCAATGCTTTGGGGAAATGGATTCAAATCCCACCATTGCAGATGTTGAAATATGAATTCAATATAAAATATTAATTCTGAACAAAGAGCTGGCCTAATGGAGGCAGTGTAATCACTTTCGATTGTTGTTAAAAACTCATCTGGTTCACTAATGGTTCTTACTCGGTCAGACCTCCACGTGACTCCAGACCCAGAGCAATGTGGTTGACTCCTAAACTGCCCTCTGAAATGGCCCTAGCAAGATATTCAAATCAAGCAGCAATTAGGAATGGCAGTAAATGCTGGCCCAACCAGTTTAATTCAATTAATGAATTTAAATAAGAGATTAGATCATTATTTGAAAGCACAAGAGCAAAGTGCAAGGTTACGGAGGAATTGCACTAGGTGAGGTACTCATTCAGAGAGCCAGTACAGACGAGGCAGACTGAATAGCCTCTTCCTGTGCTGTAACACTTCTGCCCACCACTTCCAAATGTTCAACAAAGCAACATGGAGTCGACAATCACAATCCCCATCACTTCAGAAGTCTACCTTTAAGTCAGATCGTAGCTGAGGGCACCCAAGAAATGACAGCCATTCACCATTTGCGACAGTGTCCATTTCAAAGCTGCCAGTTACAGGGAGCCGCTGCTTTTGGTCAAGTTGGGGCAGAAATCACTACCTGAAGGGCCCCTGGCAAGTCCTGCAAAGTCCAAAGCCCACGAGAGAGAGAAAGAAACACGGTCAAGGACAAGAAACTGCCAACAACCAAATTCACTCCTTGTCAGGTCAGTGAGCTGCAGAGGGAAATCAGTTTCAGTGTTAATTTCAGGGCAGGTATCTCACGTGTTCCAGAGTTCTAAAAACAAGTAAAACCAGAGAATGAGACATAGTGGTCTGACTTGTATACTCAAACTTGAGGACCTGTACAACTGATACAATCATTTGCAAGTATAACTGTTTTGTTTAGACTTCAGTTTCTTCTCTGGGATGGTCATGTGCCACATGCCTCAATGCATTTTGGATACTGGACTGTGTGCATTACTGGGGTAAACTTTCACTGTCCATTCGCAGAGTCCCAACATCTGCCAATCCTTCAGCCCCAACAGGCCAGGGAGTTATGAATCTTAACAACACACAAAGTAGCCTTTTGGCCCATCAGTTCCATGCCAGTGAACTGGGTGAAAGTACAAAGTAATAGAATTGCTAGCATTGCCATCTGTCACCAGTTACCCGTCATTTTTATTTAATACTTTCTCTACCAACCAGTTCAGAGATGTTATTGTACAGCTCTGGTGCAGGTGGGACTAGAACCTAGGTCTCTTAGCCAAGAGGTAGGATCACTACCACTGTGCCACAAGAGCCCTCCACTTGTCATTTCCTTCTAGAAGCAAGGTAACTGGTGTTGGTGCTTTCTGATACCTATGGCAACAAATAGTCTTTACCTGCTGAAATGAGGGGCTCTTTACCAGTGTATGAGAAAGGCAGGTAAAAATTTCAACAAAGGTCCATTGAGTCCTGTGGCCCACCTAGTTGCCATCTCAGGCTAAGAAGCACTGTGGGTTTCTGTCATCACCAATGGCAACATCAATCAAACAAATGGCAAAGTCATCACAGTCTCATATTTGTATAGACTCACTGATGTCACAACTTTGAGAGTATTTGACAGGGCTAAAACCACCCAGGAGTAGGCAGCTAGGATGATCAGGTAGCACTGAATTAAGGTTAGGTCAGCGAGAGAGGGTGGGAGTGTGAGAAAGAGAACAGAAAAAGCAGCAGGAAAGAGGGAGGAATGGATGGAGGAGGAGAATGGGAGGGAGGCAGAGGAAAACAGAGAGAGGGAGGCAGATACAGGGAGGCAGAAAGATGGACAGAGACTGAGACTGAGACAAGGTTAAGAGTGTAAAGTGGAGTGGAGACAGAGAAAGAAAAGGCAAGGACGGATGTAAAAACAGCCTGTTGGAACATGGAGAAGAGTTTGTTTGAATGCAAGACACAGAAGTTGGCAGGATGAGCCCAGACAGGGATTGGCAGATGGAAAACAAGTCCCAACTTGTGAATGCCAGCTTCTTAGATCAAGATTTTGAAGCATGGAACCCTCAGAGGTCTTAATATAGTGCTTATCAAAACTAAACGCTCAGTTAGATGCCAGTACAGATCGACACTGTCACACTGTTCGATACGTACTGAAGGGTAGCACATAGAAGCAAGAGCAGGTGGGGAATCTAATAAACATAGTGGCAATAAGAACCTACCACTCACCACCAGGGAAACTGTACAAACTCTCAATCTATCCACAACAGGGTATACATTCTACACAACTAACCTCTAGCCAGAGTCCTCGCGATTAGAGGATTTGAGTTATGAGAAACTGACTTCAACATTTGGTAAGGAACAAGCTGTCTTCAGTAGTCAGGGGGGTCCCACCCAGCACATCACACTGAATAGTGGTACTGTCCATGGCCTTAGCCTAGATATTCAGAGGGAAGCTATACAGCAGTCATAACGGACCACAGACTCCTCTATGGAGTATTCAGAAATGCTTGGGGAGGGGAAAGAGGTTGGGCTTTTTCCTGTAAACGTGAAAGCCAAAATCCACAAGCCTGGGCAACAAAACACACACTATGCTCGCTACACAAGCCTCTGGGCTGTAATTCAAAGCAATCCATGGGCAAAGCTGCTTGGATGTTCAGTGGAGCACAGTGAGCCTTTTGTGGAGAGTTTAGATGCACTTCTCATGACCAACTTTGTCTGACAGAAATACTGTTTTTCCAGCAAAGCCCACAAAACAAATATCGCAGCCACCGAGCCAAACAGACCTTCCTCACACAGCCACATGCCATCCTCAAAAGATGCGCTGTGTGCTTTACATTATACATAGGGCATTTTGTTCAGGCTTTCAGACTGAAAGACAATGTTTGGGCAAAATGTTTAGAAAATTGATGCAACAGGCGGGAGAGAGGAGCAGCAAGGACAGTTGCTGTCCATAGTCACTAGATGAAAGAGTGAAAATAGGCGATTCAGCCCACTGAGTCTGCTGCACTACTGAATTAGATATTAGATTGTTTGATAATCCTCAATTAAAAACAACGAAAGAACTGTGGATGCTGGAAATCAGAAACAAAAACAGAAATTGCTGGAAAAGCTCAGCAGGTTTGGCAGCATCTGTGGACAGAAATCAGAGTTAACATTTTGGGTCCAGTGACCCTTCCTCAGAACTGATGGTTGCTAGAAAGATGTTGTTGTTTATGCAGAAGACAGGGTGGGGTGGGGTGGGGAGGGATGCAAGGAACAAATGATAGGTGCAGATAGAGCCCAAAGAGAGAGAAGAACAGTTGAACAGACAGAAGAGTGGATAACGGTCAGCCTAGGAGAATGGGCTAAGGACATGGGAGAAGGTGCCTCAAGCCCCAAAACCGTTGAACTCAATATGGAGTCCAGAAGGCTGTAGAGTTGCCAAGCTGAAAATGAGATGCTGTTTTTCCAGCTTGCGCTGAGCTTTGCTGGAACACTGCAGCAAGCTTGAGACAGAAATGTTGGCCAGGGAACAGGGTGGTGTGTTGAAATGGCTATCTTCAACTTGATAACCCTCAGCTCCACTTTCTTGCCTTTTCCACTATAACCCTCGATTCTCTTGCTGATTAAAAATTTGTCTCTCTCAGCCTTAGATATCTGAAATCAATCTAGTTAACCTTCTCTGCAATGCCAAGGTATCTTTCCTTAGATAAGGGGACCAAAACTATTCACAGCTATGGTCAAACCACTGCTTTGTGTAGTTTTAGAAAGACTTGCCTACTTTTATACTCCATTGTCTTTGAAATAAAGGCCAACATTCTATTTGCCTTCCTTATTACCCTTGAATCTGGATGCAAGTTTTTTGTAATTTGTGCAAAAGGACTCCCAAACCGGAGTGCTGTAGTTTTCTGCAGTCTTTTTCCATTTTAAATAATATTCACAGCCTCTATCTTCGTGCCAAAGCAAGTACATTTTCCAACACTAGATTCCATCTGCCAAGAATTTGCCTACTTGCTTAGCCTGTCTGCATCTCTCTGTGTCTCGTCATCACCACCTTCCCATCCAAGTCATTTATATATAATCACAAATAATAGTGGCCCCAGCATTAATCTCTGTGACACATCATTAGTTAGAGATTGCCATCCTGAAAATGCACACTCGTCCCAAGCTTTATCCTAACTCTGTGTTCTAATAGTTTGCAAATCCTCAATCCATGCTAATATGTAGCAAATGCATGGAGAACTGCGTACCAAAGAACGACTACCACCAAGTGGCTCTGACTTCAATAATCATGAAGTGCTTCGAAGGGCTGGTCGAGGCCCACTCCAACTCCAGTCTCCCAACCTGCCTCAGGTCCACTGAGGATGCCATATCCCTAGCCCTGCACTCATCCCTGGAACATCTGGACAACAAGGGCACCCATGTCAGATTCCTGCATGTTGACTACAGCTCTGCCTTCAACAACATTATCCCCTCCAGACTGATCTCAAAACTGTGTGACCTTGGTCTCAGTTCTGCCCTCTGCAACTGGATCCTCAGCTTCCTGATCCATAGGCCACAATCAGTGAAGATAGGCAACTGCACCTTCTCTACAAATCACACTCAACACTGGAGCCCCCCAGGGATGTGTCTTCAGCCCTGTACTTCCTGTACACCTATGACTGTGTTGCCAAATTCCAAACGAACACCATCTACAAGTTTGCTGATGACACCACCGTAGTGGGACGGATATCTAACAGCGACAAGTCAAAATACAGAAGGGAGATAGAGGGCTTGGTGACGGGGTGCAATGAAAACAATCTGTCTCTCAATGTCGGCAAAACTAAAAAACTAATTGTGGACTTCCGAAAGAAAGGAGGAGAACACGCCCCCATCTACAATAACCAAACTGAGGGTGAGACGGTGAAGAACATCAAGTTCCTCAAAGTGACGATAACCGATGACCTGCCCTGGACTTCCCACATAGATGATGCGGTCAAGAAGGCACAACAATGCCTCTTCTTCCTCAGGCGGTTCAGGAAATTTGGCATGTCCATAAGGTCCCTCACCAACTTCTACAGATGCATCATTGAAAGCATACTGTCTGGGTGCATAATAGCCTGGTATGGCAACTGCTGTGCCTAGAACTGTAGGAAGCTACAGAAGGTGGTGTGCACAGCCTCAACGATCATGGAAGCCAACCTTCCATCCATGGATTCTATTTACACAGCTCGCAGTGGAAAGGTGGCCAACATCATCAAAAACCCATTGCACTCTGGTAATGATCTCCTACAACCTGTTCAGTCAGGCAGAAGATACAGAAGCCTGAACACATGCACAAGCAGTTTCTTTCCAGTTGTTATCAGACTACTCTAGCCTCAAATAATGTAACCTGCAATGTAACCTGTATGCCTCCAAGTCTTTTTGATCTGTACATCCTTGCTTGCTGTAATCTGCCTGAAAAGCTCGTAAACAAAGCTTTTCACCATATTTCGGTACACGTGACAATAGATCAATCAATTAGTATACTACCTCCGACACCATGGGCTCTTACCTTATTTAGTTGTCTTCTAATCAGTATCTTATAGCATGCCTATAAGTGAATGTACTATAGCCGAGTTAGGCATAAAATAAAGGAAAGTGTTCACAACTCTGGTCCGACTGGTACATTTGTCTAGTTTTAGCAAGACACTTCCATTTTTATACTCCATTAAAGAATCTGGAATTAAGAGTCCAATGATGACTATGAAACTATGGCTGATTATCAGAAAAACCCATCTGGGCAACTAATGTCCTTTAGGGAGGGAAATCTGCCATCCTTACCTGGTCTTGCCTGCACGTGACACCAGCCCACAGCATTGTGGTTGACTCTTAACTGCCCTCTGGTCAATTAGGGATGGGCACTAAATGCTAGCTTAGCCATTGAAGCCCACATTCTGTGAATGAATGAAAAAAGGGTGCGAAGGGAAGTCATAAGGCTGACACACAGAGGGATACAGTCCGGTTAAGCGAGCAGGCAGATGGAATTTAATGATATGGGAAAATGTGACAGTATTCTCGTTTGCAGGAAGAGGAGAGGAGCAAAACATTATTTAAATGTTTAAAAAAAGACTGCAGGAAGCTACAGCACAGGGAGATTTGGGGATGCTCATCCATGAATCGCAAAATCTCAATGAATCTCAAGCAGGCAATATGGAGGGAAAATGGAACGTTGGCCTTTATTTCACATCTCACATGCTGGATATATTCAAGTGTGTAGCCACACTGGAAAAGGCTGGATTAGGGGCTGGGGAAAATTCTGGAGTATAATTGCTCCAAGTGTCTGATGTTTCAGCAATTCAGTGGTCAGTCACTTTAATTTTGAATGCTCGGTAAACAGGACAGCTGATCAAAGTCAAGTTGAAAGGATGGACTTTAAGGTGTATCCTGAAATAGGATGGCGAGGCAGGCAGGTTTAAGGAAGGGAACTCCAGAGCTGAGGGCCCAGGCCACTACCTGATGGAATGAAGGAAATGGAAGATGAGTGAAAGACCAAGTGATACTCGTGACTAAAATGTCAAAGATCGGTTGGAGCTCTGAATGTGCTGGAAAGACTCGAAACCTTGAACAACTTCGGTAAAACAACACTAAAATTTCACAGCTAAACCAGGACGTGGTTGCCTAGGCTGAGAGACTGCATCGAAGGGCCCAGCACCAACCGGGGCTGCAATAATGCAGGTTTGTTTCCAACTACCCCACTTCTTAAACAGTGCTTTACAGCAGGAGCCCAATATCAGTGCCAGTTATGACAGACACTGCACACCAGGCCTCAAATGGCCGAGAACATCAGAGAGGCCCCAGGATGCGAAAACAGGACCATGCTGTGGCAGGCCATGTCGAAACTGGGCCTGGTAGAAATCGTCCCTGCACTGGCTGGGAAGGAGCAGGCTTTACCCCACTCCCCCCAACTTTATCTACCTGACCCTCCTTTTCGTCCCCACTGTATCCACCTGACCCTCTTCCCCCTCCTCCACACTGTATCTACCTGACCGTCTCCACCTTCCTCCTCACTGTATCCACCTGACCATTTCCCCACGCTCCCTCCCTGCATCTGCCTGACCGTCTCAAAGAACAAAGAAAATTACAGCACAGGAACAGGCCCTTCGGCCCTCCAAGCCTGCGCCGATCCAGATCCTCTATCTAAACCTGTCGCCTATTTTCCAAGGATCTGTATCCCTCTGCTCCCTTCCCATTCATGTATCTGTCTAGATACATCTTAAATGACGCTATCGTGCCCGCCTCTACCACCTCTGCTGGCAACGCGTTCCAGGCACCCACCACCCTCTGCGTAAAGAACTTTCCACATATATCTCCCTGAAACTTTTCCCCTCTCACCTTGAAATCGTGACCCCTAGTAATGGAGTCCCCCACTCTGGGGAAAACGCTTCTTGCTATCCACCCTGTCTATACCTCTCATGACTTTGTAGACCTCAATCAGGTCCCCTGAGGTCTCCACCCTCCCCCTCACTGTATCCGTCTGACCCTCTTCCCTCACCCCTGCCCTGCACTCTTGTCTTCCCTCCCACAGTACCTCCCTGACTCCTGCACTGTCCAATCCTACATTGCTTCCTCTCCACACAGCGTTGTCCTAATGTCTGCTGTATTTTCACTGTTGGAGTCACGGGTCGACACAGAGCGCCTCCTGCCATAAAGGAGCTGATCCTAACAACAATGCTATTTTCACTGTTGGAGTCACGGGTCGACACAGAGCGCCTCCTGCCATAAAGGAGCTGATCCTAACAACAATGCCGGAAGTAAGGCTGTATGTAACCTTCCTGCTCTGTATGACTCAGTAGCCTCACAAGTGCTACATTTAATCTTGGTGGAGCTCAGAGAACAATGGGTGGCACGAACTTTGGCCTCGCACTCGTACAAAGTTATCCATGAAAGCAAGTAAAATGGTGATTTTTGGGGCGGTACATCTATGGATCCAGTACTGGTAAAATCTAGCTGCAATCTTCAATAATTGCAAAAGCCCATTATCAACTTATGAGCAGAAACACATCTACCTTCTCCATCTCCAACCCACAGCCCCACTCTCAACCACCTTCATCTTATTGTACATTCTGTACGACAATAAGGAGTAACACACCAAGCCACAACGTTCTCAGTGGCTATCTATAACATAGGGTTATCTTCACTCCAGACCGTGCCTTTGACTCTCAATAATTCCTCAACTCAAATAAAACAAAGGGGCTCAGTCAGCTGTTCTTCATTTTCCATCAGGAAATGAATGCAACTTCTATACCAGGGCTACTAAACGTTATGACCAAGTGAGATCAAAGTTCATCTGAAAGAACTGAGAGTGATGGGAACTCATGCATACAATCAACAGTCTCTGAATGGGAGTTAAGCAGCCACATCCCAAATGATGATATTCCTTCCAGCCTCTTGTTTGGCCTCCCACTCTCTGTAAACATTTCAGCTTATCCAAAACGCTGCTTACCCCATCCTCAATTCATCGCATCACTTCCACGTGCTTTTGCATTTTGGTCCGTCAAAATCCCACTTCCAATTCCTCCACTGCCTCACCTCTCCCTCTAACGTCAACTTCCTCCAGTCCTACTGCCCCCTCTTCCAGGCCCTACATCTTCCCCTTATCTTAGTAGCCAGATCCAGCTTCTATAACCTTCTCTGACCATAAACCATCCTCCAACCCCTGTAGTCTACCCTATCTCTGTACCCTCTTCCAGCATCTGCTATTTCCCCTTATCCTGTTCCCTCCTCACCAACCTCTACAACCTCTTAATCCCAGAACACTCACATCGCTGTAACCTCCTCCAGCTTTATAACTCTGAGAACTCATCTTCCGTTGTTGATGTCCTATGCCTCCTGTACATCCCCCATTTTCCTTGCCCCACTATTTGCCGCCATCTCTTCAACCATCTAGGCCCTTAGCTCTAGAACTCCTTCCTTAAACCTTTCTGCCTACTTCTCTCTCCACTCTGAAGACTTTGCTTACAACCTACCCCTTTGATAAAGATTTTGCTCACTGTCCTTATATTTCCTTTCGTGGTACAGTATCTAATCCTGTCCGACAACACTCCTGCAATGCCAAGAGGAACTTTACGTTAACTGCTGGTGGTAGTTTGTTGGTACATCAACTGCCTTTTACAACTTATGATCAGAATTGACACTGCACATTAAATGTAATATCCAGCCAACAACCCACGCAAAGATATCGGTATATGTTTGATCAATATTACAGGGGAAATTTTCTTCACAAATACTTCCTCTAACATATCATAAATAAAGAAAATATCATCCCTCTGGGACAACAAGGCGTAGAGCTGGATGAACACAGCAGGCCAAGCAGCATCATAGGAGCAGGAAGGCTGATGTTTCAGGCCTAGACCCTTCTTCATCATCCCTCTGGTATTAATTTTGTTTGTACTATGCTTTTTTAAAAAGATAATATTTTCTCACAAGCTAACGTAACCAATTACTACACCTTGGCAGAAACATCAACAGGCTCAGCTCTTGAACAGTGGACTTCCTGCTATGTAATCACACAGCTACGCTGGTCAATACTGCCAAAGACAAATGCCATGTCTAGTATCTTAAACAGCAGCACACAGCAACAGGGCAAATACAATTAAAAGTAGGACCTTGGGTAGTGTTGTAGAACAGAGACACCTAGGAGTTCAGGTACATAATTCTTTGAAGTTTATGTCACATACAGATAGGGTAGTTAAGGAGGGGTATAGGTGTTGGGACATTATGTTGAGGTTGTACAGAAGGTTGGTGAGGCCTCTTCTGAAGTATTGTGCCCAGTTCTGGTCGCTCTGTTATAGAAAGGATATTATTAAGCTGGAGTGAGTTCAGAAGATATTTACCAGGATATTGCCACGGTTGAGTTATAAGGAGAGGTGGGATAGGTTGGGACCTTTTTTCACTGCAGTGCAGGAGGTGGAGAGGTGACATTATAATAGAGGTTTCTAAAATCATGAGGTGTATTGATAAGGTGAATGGCAGGAGCCTTTTCCCTAGGGAGGTGGATTTCAAGATTAGGGGACGTACTTTTCAGGTGAAAGGAGAAAGATTTAAAAAGTATTTGAGGGGCAATACATTTAAACAGAAAATGGTTCATGTGTGGAATGAACCTCCAGAGGACATGGTGAATGCAGGTGCAGTTACAACACTTAAAAGACATTTTGATAAGTATATGAATAAGAAATGTTTGGAGGGATGTGGGCCAAGTGTACGCAGGTGGGACCAGTTTAGTTTGGGATTATGGTCGGCATGGAGCGGTTGGACCAGAAGGTCTGTTTCCATGCTGTATGACTCTATGACTATGAAATGGAAGTGAGAGGAATTATACTGCATACATCAGTGGTAATCTACTTACTTTCTCTATCTAGCTCTGCTTTCCCCAAAAATGTGAAAACAAAATCATTTACTAGTTAGCTCTGCTAATTGACAATTTTTAATGGTCAAAATAACTGACAAACTGTGGATGCTGGAAATGAGAAACGTAAACACAAATTGCTGGAAAATCCCAGCAGGTCTGGCAGCATCTGTGGAGAGAAAGCAGAGTTAACGTTTCCAGTCCTAGTTCGGAAGAAAGGTCACTGGACCTGAAATATTAATTCCACTTTCTGTCCACAGATGTTGGCAGACCCGTGGGAGGTGTTTCAGCTATTTAGGTCTTTCTTGAGAATAGTCATTTTCTTCATCAATTACTCATTGCTTCAGAATTTCTTTTTTTTCCTGAATTTCACCTTACTGTTATATCAAACATGATTTGTCACGTTTTTTTTGCCAAACCCTCGATTCCATTGAGCTCAGCAGCTTGCTAGACCACTTCAGACGGTAGCTAAGAGTCGATGACATCACTTTGGGCCAAACCAGATAAGGAGGGCAGATTTCCTTCCCAGCATGACATGAGTAAACCAGACGGGTTTTGAATGCCAATCGACGATGGCCACCATGATTGAGATTTGCCTTCAATTCCAAACGTATCAATTGCATTTAAATTCTACTCAGCTGCTTTGGTGAGATTTGAACCCATGACCCCAATGCATTAGCCAGGCCCCTGGATTACTAACACATGATAACGTATGCAAACATCTCCTCCTAATCTGATAAATTTTCATATGCTTGTTTTGGGGATAATGCTGTGCACAAATGAGGCATGCTAACTACAACAGCTATGCTACTTTCCAAATTGGGTGTTCTGGGGACATCTCGCTGTCATGAAAGATGCTTTACGGAAAGAACAGGAGAGGCAGAATAATTGAATAGTTCTTTGAACGTACAGGCATGATGGGTTGAATAGCCTCCTCCCACGCTGAGTCATTCTATGGAAATGGAAGTCAAAGGAAGTGGAGGTTCTGTCCCTCTATCTGAGCACAGTAGCATGGTGTTATGCTATTGCTCAGTTTAAGTCACCAGGATACAAGAGAACAATGGAAAGTGCGACTTCATCACTGTCGCTCCTGGGTGCCCACTGTGCTTGCTTGCTGGCTCAGGACTTTTATTGTGTGTCACAGATCAGAACAACAAGCTTGTCACTCAAAATTTCAGAGCATTAACCGTCAGGTTTCCAGCATCTCTGATCGGTTGAGAAAAGCCCTGGCTTTTGGAAGGGAAGCCGATACTGTTTACATTGCTTTACAGAGACGCTGTCAATCTCAACAAACATTGCTCACCAAGAACACCGTGAGTCTGCATTCCAATGTCGCTAAGTAGTACAGAACAGACAATGCGAGGTGAAAACACAAGGCGTGCAATCCTGTTCATTCAGCTTTGATTCATGTGCAAAGCATTCAACACTGTCTAAGACATCAATAAATCATCCGTGAATAATGCTTTTTTGTTTTGAAAAGAAGAACACAGAAGAGAAAAAAAAAATTGCACAGGCGATTCAGGTTTAGACCAGTTCCGGGTTAACTTCTGGTAAATATTCAGCCCCCAAACTAACACCAGTAAAAGCAGATCATCAGGTTGTTAGCACATTTGTCTATTTGGGAGCAGTACACAAACTGACTGCTAGTCATCACCTCCATATCCACAGAAATTACACTTTAAAAGTACTCAATTGGCTGTGAAGCATTTTGGAACATTCTGGGAACAAGAAAGGAACAAATTAAATAAGGAATGTGTTTTTATGGCAGACAGCACGACATGAACTGGACAGTCAATTCTATACGGACTAAGTGGGCTGAATGGCCTGTTTTTGTACCCTATCTGCAATGTAATTCTATATTTAAAATGTAGAGCCCAGCTCCACCTCAGCAACACTGTGCTGTGCACAGTGTGCAGCTGATAATCTATCATTGGTCATTGGACTATTTGGTAACACCCAGAGAGATACAGTTGTGCAGCAAAGAGGTTACGCAAATGGCTACGTGACTGCCCCACTTCCATAAAATGCAACGGAAGGAAATCTGATCATTTCCTCCTGGTATGTTTGACCCCACAGAACTCAAAACAGCTGCCAAAAAAGAAATAAAGGCCAAACATTAGCCCCTGGATGTTGCCATTGGCTGTACTTAAGCACCCTGATCTAAAAGAAGCGGCATGCTTTATACTAGAATAATACACTTATAAAGGTCTTCCCTCTGACAGTCGATCTTCCTTATAGCCCAGAAACCCCAATTTTCTCTTTCATTGACCTTGACCATACACAACCTACCCCATGGTGTTCAAGCATCAAAATGGTCCCCACAAGCATATCCATTGCCCCTTGCTCTCAAAAGGTCCCATGGTTTGGATAGAAGGGCAGGTCGGCTCAAATCATTCTTGCCTTTCCCAGCCGCATTGTGCTTTTACCTGACAGATCAGCCAGGATCAGGGGAGTGACAGATCTAGGATGTCAGAGCCACGATACCCACTCTGTACACTTGGCTGTGGACTGTCAGCCACTGACTGCAATGTTGCTATTGCCTTCCCCACCCCTGCTCCTTCTGCCATCTCTCCTGATGCCCACGCTACACCTCCCAAAGACCCCTTGGCAAATGCCCCCTCAGCCAGCAGGCACGTCTGCGTAAACATGGACAGAGATTTCTTTATCCCAATGAGTGTCTCGTTAACAAGGCCACCATTAAATTGTTCATGGCCGAGTATGTGGCAAGTCAAACAAGGAGCTTGCTCAATCACTTCAGAAGGCAGTGACACAGAGTTAAGTGTGCCATAGGACTGGAGTTACATATGGGCCTTACTGGGCAAGGGCAGCAGCATTCCTTCCCTAAAAAGGACAGTGGTGAATTATGTAGAGATTTTTGCAGCTACCTGATTGTTTCACAGGAGTTTTTTTTTACTGAGAGCAGCTTTTCAACAAATTAATTCCAGATTTACTGAAGCAGAGTGTAAATCCTCAGAGGGCCCCTTGTAGGCTCACGCCGGTGTTTGCCGGATTCTTGGTCCGGTTCAATAGTTTCTAAGTTACTGTACCCTGACAGTAGATATTGAACTACAGCAAGTTGAGGAACATTGGAGCAAGCCTGAATACGGGTCCTCATATATTCGGAATGGGCCTGAAACAGCGCTCAGGAAAGCGAGCTTGATTCGAGGGGGTTGAGCATGAATCTAGCCTTGCTGCTGAGCTCTCCAAGTGCCACGCTTTTTGTACTCGAGTCCCAGGCAGTTTCCATTGCATCTCTGCACTCGTACCAACCTATGGCAATTTTGTTCTATTTACCTTCAAATGCCCCCTCAGACTAGCACCACCCTTTTCCCTCGCTGCCCAGTCCTCGTGCTCTCTGCTACATCTCTGGCCAGCCTCCTTCAGAGGCTCCATCGCCAAATATCTCTTCTTTTTCTATCCTCTTCCTCCTCCAGAAATCTTCTCAAAACCTCTCTCATCCATTTCTTTTGCGCTTGTTCCGCAATGCCATTTGAGCTGCCTGTTTTGCCTCCTGTTTAGACCTTTGTCATTAGCTGATGTGTCCAATTCTCAAACGTTATTTTAATCATAGCAAGCTCCATGTAGATGCTTTTAACTCAATGGTGTGATGTGGCAAGGCCAGCATTTGTCATCCATCCCTATTTGCCATGGAGTAGGTAGTAGTTAGTTGTCTTCTTGAATTGCTGCAGTCCATGTGGTGGACTGGAGCCACAGTATTGTATGGAAAGAGGTTCTAATCTTTGAGCCAGTGGCCATGCAGGAATAACAAGAAAGATTGGGCCATGACTTGCAGGAAACCATGAAATCATGAACCGTGCTTTTCCCAGAAGTCTGCTACCCAACATAGGCTCATAGCAACCTTACAGAATGGAAGCAGGCCATTTGGCCCATTGAGTTCCACACCAACCCTCTGAAGAGAATCCCAGCCAGACCCACCCCCATACCCCCTACCCTATCTCTGTAACCCTGCATTTGCCATGGCTAACCCAGCTAGCCTGCACGTCCCTGAAAGCTATGGGTAATTTAGCATGGCCAATTGAACCTAACCTGCACATCTTTGGATTGTAGGTGGAAATTGGAACACCCGGAAGAATCCCACGCAGACACGAGGAGAACGTGCGAACTCCACACAGTCGCCCGAAGGTGGAATCAAACCCAGGTCCCTGGCGCTGTGAGGCAGCAGTGCTAACCGCTGAACCACTGTGCCACCCGTGTATATTCCCCAAACTACACTGTAATCCAGGCAGATTGAGAAAATCCCAGGGCGCCAACCAAAGCCACTGGGTCTTCTCGATGCACAATTGCCAGTGAAATGCCAGAACCACTTGAAACACAGTGAGGCCCTACATACAACATGGTCACATCGAGAGAACCTGTCTGTGTGATTAATACTGGACGGAACCGTGTAGAGAACATTCTCACTCTTCCCTGAGCAGATGGAGACTGAGTTGGCCTTCCCCAGGTCCAGGCCTCAGCAGAGAGGCCAAGGGCAGACCCAGCCTCAATGAGGCAGTCCAGTGTTTGAACGTCGGCTGGAGCTAGGCCTACCGTGTAACAACCAGAGGATGCAAAACACAAAGTTATACATCTTTTGAAGGTGGAACACAAACTGACTGAGGCATAACAAATGAAAAATAATCAGTAAACCCAGAACTTTCAAAGTTTTCTGCTGCAACGTATACAATGTGGATGCAACGTAAATAAAAATGTAAAGGAAAACCACATTACCTTAACAGAAAAGGCTTTATAAATAGAATGAATATATATAACATACATGTAACCACACACATAAGCACACAAATATACAGGCTCAAAGGCAGCAAACACAAAAGAAACCTCACAATGGAAGGAGGGCAGAAACCCACATTGTAATTAATAAAGATGTGCCAAGGTTTAATCCTGTCGAGTTTGAGGCATGTGTCTGATCTACTGCCCACAGTTTGTTCACTTTAACATCTGTCCGTCTGACTATCCCGGCCAGTTTATTTTTAGAAATCATGAGGTGGCTCAGAGCATCACACGGTTGACCTTTTGGCTCCTCGCCCCATAACTGTCTGGTTTTAATCAGCCTTTGAAAGTGTGGGCATAGCTGCAGATTGCCTCTGCTTAGGAATTCAGTGCCTACCCTGCAGCTAAACGGATCTGCACAGCTCTCCACACACAGCTACACTCTGACCAAAAGAGGCCATTTCCAACTTGCAAGCCCAAAAGTACATGGGGTCATTGAGTCGAAAAGCATGCAAACACACCCTTCGGTCCAAGTAGTCCACACCGACGATAATCCCAAACCAAACTGGTCTCATTTGCCTGCATTTGGACCGTATCTCTCCAAACCTTTCTTATTCATATACCTGTCCAAATGTCTTTTAAATGTAACCGTACCTACATCTACCATTTCCTCTGGGAATTCATTCCACACATGAAACTCATATTGTGTAAAAAAAGTTGTCCCACCTGTCCTTTTTAAATCTTTCCCCTCTTCCCGTAAAAATATACCCCCTAGTTTTAAACTCCCCATCCTAGGGAAAATACCCTTATCATTCACCTTATCTGGGCCCCTCATGATTTTATCAACCTCTATAAGGTCATCCCTCAACCTCCTACCCTCCAGTGGAAAAAGGTCACAGCCTACCCAGCCTATTTTTATAACTCAAACCCTCCATTCCTGGCAACATCCTGGTAAATCTTTTCTGAACGCTCTCCAATTTATTAATATCCTTCCAAAATAATTAAATAACATCCATCTGGTCTCAGGGTGACCAGAACTGCACAAAGTGGCCTCACCAATGTCCTGTACAATCTCAATATGAATTGCTCATTTGGGGGAGAAAGTTTGTACATCGTAGAATGTAGTGTGGAAGCAGGCCATTTGGCCCATCAAGTCCATGCTGACCCTCTGAAGAGCATCCAAGCTAGACCCACCCCCATATTCTAACCTGACATTTCTCATGGATAATCCACCTAGCCCGCACATCTTTGGGCTGTGGGAGGAAACCGGAACACCCAGAGGAAACCCACACTGACACTGAGAGAACATGTAAACTCCTCACAGAGAGTTGCCCGAGGGTGGAATCCAACGCAGGTCCCTGGCGCTGTGAGGTAGCAGTGCTCACCACAGCCACTGTGCCACCCATACATTTCCTTCTCTGACCCTCAGTTTCCTTGCCCCAAATTAACCATGATTGTTTTGGACCATGACACTCTTTCTTTACCACTTGCACTGGGCTGCACCAACCACACAACTCACAACAGAAAGCAAAGCAATCTTCCAACTCTATATATCTTCTGCACTCTGTCTCCTCAAGAAGGGCAATTAGGGCAATCCCGAACTTTAATCCTCCCCTCAGGAAATTTTATTTCAAAAAGAAAGAACAATGCCAGAAAAGCATTTTGCAACAATTCTGTTCAGTCAAGTTACTGTTGCAATCCAGCACATTGCTCAAAGCACAATCCAACAATCAGCTCTTAATTAGATGGCTAAATAATTGTTTTATGACGGAGTTGGTTTACATGGGACAAATATGAATCGGCTTTCCCTCACTGGAATTAGAGATAAGGTCTCTTGAGAGTGGGACGTGACCTTCTGATGAGGCGAGATCAACTGAGCCACGGCAACAAAAAGGACAGCTATCAAACTTCAAAGCATCCACTCGGTTCTACTCAGCTGAATTGAACATGGTTGCATGGCTGCCATTGTTCACTGGTTGGTTAAGTTACGCTCACCACATCTAAACAGCCATCAAGACAAAGCCACACAAGTAATGCTAGTCTGTGCCTGAACGAACTGATGACTGTCAATACTTCTCAATTGATGCATTTTGGTGGTTTTCTGGATGTTAGCCCACTGAGATTAGGTTCTTATTCAGTCAGATATCCTCTAGTTTGTTATCAACTATGTACACTAATAGAATGTCTCAGTCTGAATGCCACATTTTATGTAGCAATAATTTCAATCAATCTGTTTGGACATGTTCTGATACATTCTGGTCTTTCATTGGAGGAGTGGTGAAGGTTTGATGTGTTTCAATGCAGAGATAGCTGTCTGGTTGCCTAACTGCTGACTAAATTCATAGGCAGTAAAATGGAGACTTCTTTTAATTGTACATCACATGCTCTGATGGCATATAGCTGCCTTAAAAGTATAGTCCCTTTCTGGGATCTGTACAACGCAACACCCATCTCATTCTTGAATAATGCTGCCACCAGTTCCATCTAGAGTTACGATTGACCGCTTAAAAAATATTTTAACTCATTATCAAAAACGCAGCTACAATCTGGAATGGCAGAACAAGGTCAAGGGGTGTAGGTAAAGGTCATTCAGCCCTTTGAGCCTGCTTTGTCATTCAAGACCATGGCTGATCTTCTTCCTCAATGCTATCATCCTGCAGAATCAGCGTGTCACTTTAATATTAAGAAAAACTCATCAATCTCTGTCTAAAATAAACTCAGCACGTAATTCAAGTGCAATTAAGGTAACAATTCCTGGTCTTGCCAGCAACACCCACATCCTATGAAAGAATATTTGTTAAATACTCCCTCAATGGCAAGTACCTTGGTTAAGGAATGAATAACTGCACAATGTTCCCAGCCTGGTTTCATTAAGACTCTAACTGCAGCAAGACATCTTTATGTCTCTCTTCAAATCCTCTTGCAATAAAGACCAATGTACCTTGTGCCTTCCTAACTGTCTCCTTCACTTGAATGCCATTTTTCAGCGACTTATGAACAAACATACCTAGGGTTCTTGCGGCACAGCGGTAATGTCCCTACCTTCACCAGTTAACAATGAAAGCAGATATTCAGCACCATGACAAGGTGAATCCCATCAGCAAATAAAGGTCCAGATTATTGCAATCTTTTTCACATTAGTACCAACATACTGAGGCACAAAATGGGTAAAGTGAGGCAGCTAAATGTCAGACGGAAATGCCCAAATCTCCTTCAGCACAGATTCTCAGTCTCTCCACAAGCGTTTCTTACTCTCGATTTCACATGGGTAATCTTTCTGTGGGCGCCATTTTTGATAATTTTACATTCAATTTGCATTGACACTGACCCCACCTCAACCCCCCCCAAGACACATGCTGGTTGCCCTAGCAATAGAATTATGCTTCCTTCAAACTACTTCATTCTCCCACTTCACTGTTTGCTCAGTTTATGACAATCACACTCTTCCTTCCATAAATTCATACAAAGGATATTTTATCCAAATACTTCTTTGCACACACCCACCCCCAGTTTATAACAGGGTGCTGTTTTCAACAAACCCTCCCCTCATCAGTTTATGATAGGCAGCGAAGGACTGTACTATCTCCAGTTTACAATGGTACGTTCTTTCCCCAGTTTATGGTGGTCCAATTCTTTTGTTGTATATTCTTTCATGGGGACTTGGTTTATGCGGACTAGGCCACTGTTTTTTTTTATTTGGGCCTGCTCAATCCTCCACATCGCAATCAACTGCTACTGCCTGAGCTCCAAATGGAACAATTAATTCATGAGACAGTGGGGGCACAGAGAACATGGCACATGCCACTCAGAACATCCAGTGCCAGAGTGGATTAGCCCTTTCCCACAGGGCTTCAATTGCAGTGCCAATTTGGCTGATTTCTGAAGCCAGGTCCTGCAGCCTTTTATCAAAGGGAGAAAGGGTGCTGATTTCTGGCTGGCACACCTATCTGAGGCATGTCTGTTGTCAATGGGACTACCCCATTGTATCCAGCCAGTTTTAATACACCATTAAATCTCAGTTATGGGCCCAAGTACACTACAATAAAAGAGTTCCGAATACCAAAAGTTGCCTCATCCTTTGTAAACAAGCGAGCTCTGTATTTATCTTCATATCAGTGCCTCCTTTAACTTCACAAGTTCAGGTTATCCTGTGGCACCGTGTCCTAAGGCTGGCAGCTTACCCCGGGCCCTTATGTTAAGTGTTAATGTTAAGTGTCTACATTTCACTAGTTTGCAGCTTAAGTGAGTCACTCAGCTTGCTTAGATCACCATTGATTAACCAGTAAAGATTCTACCTCATTAACAACTGACAGAGAGACCTACAGGGATAGGGCTAACTCCATAATGGATTGGCTCAGGAGATACTGACCTGACTCTTCCATCATTGTAAAATGGCACTTAGTGAGATGCTCAGTTAGACAGGCAGTGCAGACATGACGGGCTGTACAGCCTCCCTCAGTGTGCTAATAATTCCATGTGTTTTTAAAGAGTTCAGGGCTGCTAACCTCACAGGCCCATGTTTACACTTGCTTCTGACACTCAAGAACAGACTCTTTTCTGCATCTGGAAAGGGTTTAAGATAAATACTTGTACTACTAACAGAACCATAGAGGCAAAGCCATGCTTTTGAGCTACTGATTTTAATATAACATTTTGGTGCTGGCTAAAAATCAAGTTCAATTCTTAGGCTCCTAACAGAATAACAACAACCTTGTCAGGACCAAACATACAAAGTGTTCAACTCTGCTCTATCAGAAATAAATCATGACTGATCTGCATCTCAGCAATATTGACCTGTCTCGTTTCATATCCTTGGATACCCTTCCCTATCCCAAATACCACTTATTTCAGTTTTGAAAGTTCCAATTATGGCATAGCAACCACAGTCTTCTGGGGAGAGAATTCCAGATGTCTACTCCCTTTGCATGAAAGAATGCTTCCTGAATTTCCTCTTTCACAATCTAGCTCTACCTTAAAGATTCTGTCCTCTTTGAAATAATTTCAAAGATGCATGTTAGCAAATCCTTTTCACATTCACGTCTTGAACACATCACCTTTCAATCTTTTATACTTGAGGGAAAATAATCTAGGTCTTAGATAAACTGGCCCTCCAACCTTCAAAACAATTCGTGTGAACCGTGAACACGGCTACACACACTGGACAGGGTGTGTTTAGTAATTATTGAAAGTTAATTCTGCAACACTACCCTGCCTTCTTACTTCGCTTTCTACTGTTTCTCTCCACCCTCTTCCAAACGTCTTCAGAAACTAAATTTCGCACTAAACAACTGCCAGGCAATTATCATCTCCAATAGGACAGTTTTTTTTTTTATTAACCTACTTTTTTTTCTAATCAATCTCTTCAGAGTTGTAATTACACACCTCTGGAACAGTTGGAGGTTTAAACCCGGGTTCTCTCAGTTCAGGGGTACTGTCATTGAATCCCCCACTATCAAGATCCTGGGGGTTACCACTGACCAGAAACTGAACTGGAATCGTTACATAAATACTGTGTACACATGATCTGGTCAGAGGCTAGGAATCCTGCAGTGACTAAATCATCTCTTGAATCCCCAAAGCCTGTCCATCATCTATTTGGCACAAGTCAGGAGTGTGATGGACTACTGCCCACTTGCCTGGATTGGTGCAGCTCCAACAACAATCAGAAAGTTTGACACTACATAGGACAAAGCAGCTTGCTTGATTGGCACAAAATCCACAAACATTCACTCCATCCACCATTGGCACTCAGCAGCAGCAATGTGTACCACAAGATTCACTGCATCATCTCACTGACCCTCCCTTGAGAGCACATTCCAAACCCATGACTACTTCCATCTAGAAAGACAAAGGCAGCGGATACATGGGAACACAACCCCTTGCAAGTTCTTGTCCAAGCCACTCGCCATCCTGACTTGGAAATATGACACCATTCCTTCACTGTTGCTGTCAAAATCCTGGACTCTCTCCCTCACAGCATTGTGGGTCTATCTATACACTATTGACCACAGCGGTTCAAGAAAGCAGCTTACCATGACTTTCTCCAGGGCAGTAGATGCTGGCCTTGGCAACAACACACACAACCAACTAAATGAAAAGGCGCTCAACATTCCTCACTTACACTCCTACTCTCCACTGATAGGGAATTTTAATTCCATTTTTACATAACTCTGTATTTTCAGAGCTGAATGACAAAAGAAAATGACACTTTATGAAATCAAGGTCTTGACTGTGGATTAAATCAGCAGTATATCAAAAACATTCAACTGAACAGGAATAAGGAGCGACAGTCCAGGTTGTCAGTCTTGTGTTGTGCAAAGAGCAGCTTAAAAACAAAACCCACTAAAATAAAAATCAGGAACGACCACAGAATGTAGGGTTTTGCGCACAGGGTGAATAAAAGCAACAACATTTATTTCCTTTATTGGGATGTGACGATTACTATTGCTTTAAGTGGTGCGTTTTTCCTTTTTTTTATGAAGCGAGGGTGATACAGAGGTCTGAGCAGTCTGCTGAAAGCCAAAAAACAACTTCTTCACAAAGTTGGAACAATAAAATCAGCCTGAATGGGTGAGGTCAAGCTCCCACAGAACCAGGATTTTTAGTTTTAGTTTTCTGCAGATGCTGGGATCTTGAAGCTGCATGTGGAAACTGCCTTTCCTCTCTCTGTTACAGTTAAACGCTGGGATTCTCTTCTTGCTGCCAGAATTGCATGTGAGGCAATCTATTTTACTGAATTTGCCTTTGCCAAGTATGTGTGTATAGAATGTTACTATATTGGAACAGTTGCTGTTTTGTAGTTAAATAATCTACTATTCTGTTAAGTTTTCTGATAGAGTTAGTTATACTAATTCTTTCTTTTGTTTATATTTTAACTATAGTGTAATAATAAAGCGTTTTGCTGGACACACTTCGATAAAGTTACAGTTAAGCCAATTCTTTTATTTTTGTCTGTATTTTAACTGTAGTGTATAAATAACATGTTTTGCTTAAAGTCAAGTGGTTTGACCAAAAGTCAAATTGCACCTGGAACGTAACACCTTAATCTCACCTTTAAAATAAGACAAAGTTAGGGTCTAGGCTATCTTCTTAATATATTGAGCAGGTTTGGTCTGGTCCAGTCCATAACAGGGAACAGCCAACGGAGACAGGGGAACATCTGAACTACTGGAAGGCATACAAAATGAAGTAATGACCAGTGGCATTGAACGTAGCCAGCAGAACAAAGACAATCTGAATTTCAAACCTATATGAAGCCCATCCTTTTGGATTTTACAGACTGTGTCACTCAATCAAATACCAATCAATTCAAGGCCTTCCACGGATTCTATCTTCTGAATGTACATAAATTCCCTGAGCAGGAGCACTCTCTCCACGTACTGTGCAATATTTACTCTGTCTCTCATTTTCACTTTCCAGATCTTTGAATAAACTGGCTGCCATGTTTCCAACACCATGATAACTTTTCAAAAGTACACAGTGAGTCCTAAGGTGCTGTGGGACTTCACACCATCAGTGATGGTCATGGCCATTCAAACTTCCACGGTAATATCCAAAGAGGGAAATGAAAGGTGTGTTGTTGATCTAGATTTACCCCTCAACTGCAAGTCACCAAAGCAGATGCCCAGGTCGTTTATCTGATTGCATTTTGTTTGGGATTTTGCTAAGCGTGGACTGGCTGCCAAATTGGCCCAAGGCATTGGCATTCTGAGCTGCCACTCCACGGTGATGAGATGCATATCAAACATGACTGCTTCCAGGTTGCAGAAAAGGCAGGGGAAAAAGAAAGCAGGTTGGGCAATAGCTTCACACCTACATCCTACTGAGAAACACACAGCAGTACAATGGCTCTTGTACAGTGACCTGGGATCGAACAGCAAAACCTCAGTGACATCAAAAACCCCTTCGTACCTCACTCACACACACTGGTTGAGCTGATGACATCAAAACCCCAACAAATACCAAAACAATATGACTATTCCCATATCCTGAGACCTCCAGGATTCAGTAATGCCCTGCACTGTCACAGATCCCAGCTGGCAATGCTGCTCCATTATATTTCTCCGGTGAGAAATTCCCCCCAAATGGTAACAAATGAACAACAAAGTTAAAAGTACTCCATAATATCAAATTGAAACTTCACGATGTTTCACAAGAATAACAAATCAATTCCTGCACCGCTGATCTAAAAGTCCACCAAAAACTGAATTTTGAAATTTTCATCCTGGTTTTCAAACATTTCCATAACTTCGCCCTCCTCACAATCCCTATAAGGTCTGAGATTGCTGCGTTCTTGAAGCTCCAGACTCCTGTACATTCTTACCTCCTTTGCTCCAGTTACCTAGACCCTAACCCTTCCTGCTTCTCTTTTACGCGTCATGACAACCCCATCTCCTCTCCCAAACTTGCAGTTCATCCACCACAATTTCTCCTCCATTGGTTTGGTGTCAGTTCTTGCCAGTTTACATTACTATGAAGATCCTTAAAGGATTCTGTGTTGTCAAAGGTGTTATATAAATGCAAATTGTTGTTGAACAAAAGCAAAACAGACAGGATCACACTATATTCCTCTCTCTCCATTTTACCTCTTCTTTAGGGTCTGCGAGAATATGGTCACTGGCTTGTGAATAATTGACAGCGCTCCTGTGTTAGTGACAGTGACTGTTGATAAGCTATTCAACTACAGGGAGAAGCATATCTGCATTCAATTCTATCCTCGTGCAGCTTATACACTTGTTGGCTACTGGAAGGGTCACTCAGGTGGTCATGAACAGGACGACTAACCTCATGCTTTTCCCTCCTAGTCTGGGAGGCATCAAAGTCTCCCTCAACACTCATTCCGTCTCCCCAGGTCTAATCAAAGCACCCATCTCCACATTTCAACTCACGCAGTGAGAACCCATTTTCCTTGGGGTGAGCGCTCAGGACTCAGGACAATGAGCTGCGTGCACTATCCAGTCTAACACAGCTTTTAGCTCAGTACTGAAAGATTATTTAAACAGAGAACACCTGCAAAATGCTACGATAGGGATTTGGTAGACCTCATGCATGAATCGCAAAAGATCAGCAGCCAAGTTCAGCAGGGGAAAGCAAATGGAAGGGTGACCCTCATTTGAAAGGGAAAGGAGAATTAAAAATAGTGAGTTCTTGCTAAAACTACACAAGTCAGATCACAGCTGGAATACTGTACAGTTTTGGGACTGTTATCGAAGGAAAAATGTACTGGCATTGCAGGCAGGCCAAAGAAGGTTTACTCAGCTGATATCGGGTAAGGAGGGGTTGTTTCATGAGGAGGGGTTGAGTAAATTGGGCCTGTCCTCATTGGAATACAGGAAAATGAGAGATGAGCCTATTGAAAGATGCAACATCCTTACGAGGCTTGACGGGGTAGGTGCGGAAAGATTATTTCCCCTTTTGGGGAGTCTAGCACCAAAGGGCATAATCTCAGAGTAAGGGGTCACCAATTTAAGACAGATGAGGAGAAATTTCTTCTCTCAGAGGACAGTGAATCTGTGGAAATCTTTGGTACAGTGAGTTGTTGAGGTTGCATCATTCAGTGTATTGAAGGCTGGAATAAACAGATTTTTAAATCAGTAAGGGAATCAAGGGTAAAGGGGAAAAGGCAGAAGAATGGAGTTGAATATTATCAAATCAGCCATGATCTCATTGAAGGCAGAGCAGCCTCAATTAGCTGAATGGCTCCATTTCTATTCCTAGGTTTACGGAATGCTGCACTGCCAACTTTCTGTTGAACTGGGGCTCTGTCTCAGGACTCAAGACCCGAGTGCACTATCCAGTCTAACACGGCTCTTAGTCCTTTACTGAGTACTGTTTCACAGAGTTCTGCCCTGACCAATATTTAGTCCTCAATGGTCATCATAAAACCAGGTGATCTGACCATTTTCTTATAGGAGTTGATTGGGTGTAAATTGGCTACTCTGATGCTTATATTCAAGAGTGACTGATACATAAAGATTTCACGAAAGGTTGTGAAAAGCGTGATTTAAAATGCAAGTTATTTCTTAGTCAATTATTAAGAAGTTATTTCATGTAACGTGGGAGTCATTGACATGGCTGATATTTACTGTCCATCCCGACCTGCCCTTGAACAGAATGATTTGCTCGGGCCATTTCAGAGAGCGGTTTGAGAATCACAGGTAGTGGCTTGAAATAACTGAGGAATTTTGTGAGGCCATTTCAATGGGCTGCTGGAGTCACCCCTGTTGGTGTGAGACTGGAGTCATCTGTAAAGCCAGACTGGGTAAGAGCGGCAGATTTCCAGAACAGGAAAAAAAAAAATCATTGAACCAACTGGGTTTTTACAACATTCCTGGTCACTTTTACTAATGTCAGGGTTTGGGTATTGCTGAGAAAAGACAGTCACAAAAGCTTTTGGCTCTCTCAGTCATCAGAGCACAAACACAAGAACGCTACATTTTGAAGAGAACAACAAGTTACCCTGTATGACAACAGGATACTGATTGGTGGAAACTAGGCTAATTGGTCAAGCCACTGCCAAGAATGCACCATGATATTATTGTACCCCACTGAGGTCGACATTCTTCTGAACTCATGGAAACTTCTAATATTTTGCTTTTAACATGGATTCCCGACCTTGTTTCAGGAGAACATTAAATCACTGGCCACACTGTGCATCCAAACAGGCCCACATTATCTCTAGGCACCCTTTCCCATGATTCTTCACTTCTACCGGCTTTCACTTCCCTTCTATTTCAGACTCAAGGCCTCAGTGGTTTCTCCCCGCCCGAGGTCTACCCTCCACCCTTGGCTTCCTTCTCCTTCCCCTGGCCCCAGCCATCCCCTACAGCCTCAGTTGCTCTTCACTTCACCAGGCCCAAGGCCATTCCTCCATCTGTCACATTTTGGCATATTCTCCTATCAGCATAAAATTACAAAGGAATGTTATTATCTACATGGTCACTTAACTTCGTGTCAACAGCAAATTTGGATATATGACTATGCTATTATCCACATGGTTAACAAATAATGTGAATAATTGACGCCCTGACACAGATCCTTGCGTGTCACCTCTAATCACATCTTACCAGTTTGAGCAGCTATGCATTATCCCTACTTTCTGTCACTTGTCATTCAACCAATTTCTCAGCCATGTCAGTAATTTGCCGTCAGTTCTGTGGGCTTCCACCTTAGTTAGCAGTCATGGATGAAGAATACAGTGCAGATTTGAGGGGCACGTGACGAGACAACAATCTCTCCGTATGCTTTGGACTATCACAAGGAGCTCAGTGTAACACCCTCAGTACGATGAGCTGGCAGGTCTCTGAATGGCCACACCCTTGCTTAACTCGCAAGCCCTTTCACACAATTTGCTGCAGTCCTCTTCCCAAAATATTCAAAGGTGGTTCTGTGCCCTTTGCAAATAAATGAGATGGCAGAGTCCTGACACTGGGCTCTTTCATTAATACATGCTGCTAAAACAGTGAAGCATTTATTGGAGCCTGGTTTCCCTAATGATGCCATCGACTCACCATCTGGCCATTTCCTTTGCAAGATTCAGAGGTAGATGTTCGTTAGCGAGAGCAGACAAGGTGCTCTGTCAATGCTTTTAACACACGGTGGTGGGAGAATGCTGGCATTCATTCTCAATTCAGCAGGAATGATGCCTCTTTGACTGTTTTCAGGTTTTAAGAAGTCACATCGCTGCATGTTCTCCCTCACAGGTTGAGAGTTATGAAGTAATCATTCCATCCTTGCAGCTTCCTAAGCGAAATACATTGTTACATGTCCCTGGGGTGTCAGCACGAATTGCCCTGGCCCAGAGGAGTGCTGCGTGAACATGCTACGGCCAGAGAGCTGGGAGCTCCAAAACTGGAAGGGACATTTGTGAAACCTCAGCTGTCTTTCCAAAAACGAATTTAAACTGGCCCAGCTCTCAGCAAATACGCCTCAGAATTTTAAGACAAAAATCATCCAGCTATCATCAACAACAGCCAAAAGCTTGGAAGGATTTTGTTTCGAGTTTTGGAAATATTGCAGCTAACTTTGAGAGTCATGGTCAGGAGCAGAGTTCAGACACAGTTACGGCTGGAAGAGTTCCCTGGAGAAGGAACAGCAGGAGGCCATTCACGTGCCATGCCTTAGCCATGCACCGCCATTCAAGCAGCTGACCTGTGCCTCAACTCCATTTGTTCACAGAACCTCTGCATTTCCAAATAACTCCAACTAAAGCCAACTAACAACAATGCATAGGTACATTATACCTTTAACACAATGAAAAGTACTTCACAGGACCACTATAAGATAAAGTATGATCGCAGCGGCACAGAGGCACAGTGGTTAGCACCATCACCTCTCAGTGCCAGGGATGTGTGTTCAATTCCATCCTTGGGTGACTGTCTGTGTGGAGTTTGCACGTTGTCCTCGTGTCTGCATGGATTTCCTTCCACAGTCCAAAGATGTGCAGGTTAGGTGGATTGGCCATGCTAAATTGTCCACTGTGTCCAGGGATGTGCAGGCTAGGTGGTCTAGCTATGGGAAATGCAGGGTTACGGGATAAGGTGGAAGTCTGGGTCAGGATGGGATGATCTTTGGAGGGTTGGTATTGGACCGAATGGCCTCTCTCTCTCTGCACCATAGGGATTCTGTGATTTAATGACATTGGGGTCAGATATCAAGGTTTGAAGAAACGTATTACAGAAGATGTGAGGCAGACAGCCAGGGCAGATGTAGCGAGGAAATCTCAGGGATTGAGGCATAGGTAACCATAGGCATGGCCCCCCACCCCATATGTGCAGCAATGACAACGGGCCAGAATTTGATGCCTCCGAGGGTTGGGAGACTGGGGGAGATTACAGAGTTAGGGAGGAACGAGGCCACAGAAGGATTTGAAAATGACGATGACAATTTTAAACTCAACATGCTACTAGTCAAGGAGTACAGGGGTGATAAGGGAATGAGATCAGCTGTGAGTTAGGACATAGACAGCAGGGTTTTGGATGGCCTCATGTTTATGGGCTTAGAATGCGGGAGAGCAGCCAGCAGCACATGAAGCCAAGGGATCTACTGGCCTCATGTCTTTCGCCAATATCTATTCCTCACTCAACATTGCAAAGAAAAAACAGAACATCTGATCTACGTATATATTGCATTTGTGTGAGTTTACCGTTTCAAATCAGCTACCATGTTCCTTCCCTATATTACAACTTCAAAAGGTGCTTTGGTACCTAGTAGCTGTCTTGAAATTTACTAGATAATCTTTCTTAATCTTTATCATGTCTTGAAAACTCCATTTGACCCTCCACATCCACAGCATTTCAGAATAAAAAGGTTCTCGATTTCTCTCAAAAACTGCGTGAGCAGGAATGTACTGATTTCGCTCCTGAATGCCCTGGCTCAGATCTTTAAGATGATGTCCCTTTGCTCTTTACTCTTTCCTGAAGGCAAGTGGTTTCTCGGTGCCTCATCAAATTCTTTGAAAATATTAGACAACTTGGATCATATTTCAATCTCCTGCTCTCAAGGGAGTACTGGGCAGGTTTATGCAATTCAGCCTCATTTTAATACATCAAATCCCAGCATTATTCTGGTGAATCTATGCTGCACCTACTCAAAGACCAAACAAAGATGAGGCACCCAGAATGCACACAACTCAGATAGCTCATGCAGTTGTCCAATCTCTCTTCAGAGGTCACTTGGAGAAATGCTGACACAACCCTGGTTTCTCCTTGCCCTTACTTTGGCAAGCCGGTTAAACAGCCCAGTGCTATTACTCATTGAATACATGTTGAAATAAACACAGCAGTGGAAGCCAACATGGATTTATATAGTGCTTTGTAAATAATCTCAAAGCACCTTGCAACCAGATGGAAGAAATGTCAAGCATAAAACCATTTAGAAATCTAAATGATAGACTAACAAGCTAACACCCATTCTTACAGTCCCCGATTCAAAAGCCTACATGTGACAGATTTCTAAAGCAAATAATGAGTTGAAATATTCATGGCTGTGATATGGTTCAATGCATCTCTATAGATTTGCCCACAAGTCAGAAAGTTAAAGGATACCAAATAGAATTTAAGAGTAACGTAAGAGTAATTTTACTAACATTTCCATTCATACTTTGACTCTTTTCAAACTTTCGGGTTTTCTTACGGCTCAGATTGGGGAGTTATCATGTTGGAAAAAGCATACGGTTAGAACGTGCTTTTGTAGCTTGAGATCCCCATTACTGCACCTTAATGAAACTAAAAACATGAATTTGTATAGCTGCTTCCACAACCTCAAGGCACTTCTCAACAAGAAGGATTCGAAACTCACTCCAGATACAATAAGAATGTAACCAGAGTGGAATGTCAGTACATTCTTGAGGGAATGTTGCCCTGTCAGAGGTGCTAGCTTTGAGTGAGACATTAAACTAAGACCCTGTCCATTCTCTCAGTTAGCTGTGGTTATCTATCAGTCTTCAGCTTTTCCTCCAAAGATTTCTAATCTCCCCCGTAATACTGTGCTGGAAGTCGGCCAGGCAGATTCTCAAAACTTGTAACAAACTCTTGCCAAGTTTTCGGCTGTTGTTTGATGATGGCAGGATAGTTGGATTTTACAAAACTCAGTTTTGCTGAGGGTTGGGTTAATTCACTCCAATACTTAAGAGAAAAAAATCTCTCTGATGTTCCGGCTCAAACCTGCTGCTCAACTGTCTTCACTGAAAGAAATCAGCAGCTCAGCATCATATTGCTGATTGTGGGAGCTTACTGTGCACAAATTGGCTGTTGAATTTCTTATATTACAAATAGTGGCCACACGTCAAACATATCTCATTGTTGTGAATTACCCTGAGGTTGTGAGAGGACGTATACAAATTCATGTTCTTAGTTTGGTTAAAGTGCAGTAACGGGGAACTCATTAAATTACATAAGTATACTCTAAATGTATATTTAGTCTAACATTATAAATCCCCAACCTGAACCTTAAAATAGCCTGGGAGTTTGAAAAGAGTCAAAATAGGAATGGAAATGTTATTAGAATTGCTCTTAAGTTACTCTTAAATTATATTTGATATCCTATGCTCATTAACTCATGAGAACCTCCACTCAAAGTTGTTCCTATTTACAGATTCCACACATCAGTCATTTCTTTACATATCTGTTCTTAGCTTGTGCGCATGTTCTCCCCACACCACAGCCAGGGACAAAAATCACAGTCCCCAGTGCTGTTTCTGTCCTAGCCCCCTCAGAGTCCTGGGTCCCAGCTTTTGGGCTCCATTGTACGTCCGTTTCCCAAGCTCCAACCAATACCATGCTCAGGGATGGTTTTCTGAATAGAATAGATTGCTGAGACAATGGAGATGGCATCACAAGGCAAACAACATCAGCAAGAGGACCAGGCCACGGCAATAGGAAGCCTGGTAACCAAACTATAAGTAAACCTGTGAAGAATTAGCAGCATTGGAAGCCACAAGCCTGAATTATTTTTAATTCATTCATGGGACATGGGTGTTGCTGGCTGGCCAGCATCTTTTGTTATCCCTAGTTGCCCTTGAGAAGGTGATGGTGAGCTGCCTCCTTGAACTGCTGCATGCCACCTGCTGTGGGTTGGTACACAATGCCATTAGGGAGGTAGTTCCAGGATTTTGATCCAGCGGCAGTGAAGGAACGGTGATATATTTCCAAGTCAGAATGGTGAGTGGCTTGGAGGGGAACTTGCAGGGAGTGGTGTTCCCATATATCTGCTGCCCTTGTCCTTCTAGATGGAAGTGGTCATGGGTCAGGAAGGTGCTACCTAGGGATCCTTGGTGAATTCCTGCAGTGCATCTTGTAGATTTTTCACGCTACTGCTACTGAACATCAGTGGTAGAGGGAGTGGATGTTTGTGGATTTGGTGCCTTAAGATTGGCTATACCTTTCTAGTCATTACATGCTAAACTGTACAAATCCTCCAAGCACAGTAAATTGGGAGTACAGCTGGTTTGGCAGCTCCAGAATGTTACTGAGATCCAGTTACGCCCAATTTGGCTATAACTCAATTACAAACAACAACACAGAGACTAAACATGAAAATATTTCACCAACCCCTCTCCCCGCACCCACAGCCACCTTTTGAAAAACTTTTCCCTTCGTCAAAGAAGCTTTAAAGAGGGTGGAATACAGCCAGTAAAGAAGACTGCCTCAGAGGCTGTATAGCTTGGTGTTCTAAGATCTAGCTCCCACCCTGGCAACCTGAATAGGGCATTGCATGCCAGTGGCCTACTAGGTCAAGCCCTTGAACAGCAGCAAACATGCCCATCTGACACCTGGCACACAAATGGCAAATACTGCCACAGAAATTGAGCTGCGTGGGCAACAGCTGATTGAGGAAAATGAAGTCTGGAGCTGGAGTAACACAACAGGTCATGCAGCATTACAGGTGCAGGAAAGTTGACGTTCCAGGTTGGGACCCTTCTTTAGAAATGGGGAGGGGGAAGGGAGCTGGGAAACAAATACAGGGAGGAGGGCGGGGCTGGGGAAGGGTAGGTGGGATGGTGATAGATGAATGCAGGTAGGGAGTGGTGGGGATTGATCAATGGGATGGGTGGGGCAGATAGGTGGGAGAAGCTGGACAGGTTGTGTCATGTCAAGGAGTTGGGAGGGAGGATGGGTAGGGCTGGGGAAAAGTAGGTGGGATAGTGATAGGTGGATGCAGTTGGGGGTAGTGGGAACTGGTCAGTGGGAAAGGTAGGGCGGACAGGTGGGGATGAAGATGGACAGGATGTGTCAGGTCAAGGTGATGGGATGAGAGGGAGGTTTGGACGTGGGATAAGGCCGAGAGTGGGGGGGATTTTAAAATTGGTGAATTCTATGTTAAGGCCATTGGGCTGTAGCCTCCCAAGGCAGAGTATGAGGTGTTGTGTGTGGTGTCATTGTGGTACTGGAGGAGGCCCAGGATGGACATGTCACCAAGGAGTGGGAGGTGGAATTAAAATGGTTGGTGACCGAAAGGTGCCTACCTGTATCCACTTACCTTACCCCAGCCCCACCCCTCCTCTCTCTATTTATTTCTGGGCTCCCTTCCCCCACCCCATCTCTGAAGAGGCGTCCCGACCTGAAATGTCAGCTTTTCTGCTCCTCTGATGCTGCCTGGCCTGCTGTGTCCCTCCAGCTACACACTGTGTCATCTCTGACTCCAGCATCTGCAGTTCTCCTATCTCCTGAGGAAAATGAAGGTTGCCCAGTACTACACTACATAAAGGTTAAATACCTGGTCACAAGAATCAAGCATTCAGCAAGCTGAGCTGGATTTTTTTCATACATTCATAGCATATGGGCTTTGTTGACAAATATTTATTGCCTGGTCCCCAACTGCCTTTGAGGCTATTGTGATCTGCTGTTTTCTTCAGTACAACTTAATGGTTTGCTACAATATTTCAGGAAGCAATTGTGCATTGGGAGTCAGGTCTGGGTCTATGCAGACAAGGCCCACAGATTTCCTTTCTTGAAGACTCTCTAGAGTCATAGAGATATACAGCACGGAAACAGACCCTTTGGTCTAACATGTCCATGCCGACCAGATATCCTATATGAATCAAGTCCCATTTTCCAGCATTTAACCCATATCCCTCTAAACCCTTCCTATTCATATACAATATTTAAAAGGCATCTGGATGGGTAACTGTACCAGCCTCCACACTTCCTCTGGCAGCTCATTCCATACACGCACCACCCTCTACATGAAACGGTTGCCCCTTAGGTCCCCTTTATGTCTTTCGCCTCTCACCTTAAACCTATGCCTATGCTCTCTAGTTTTGTACTCCCCCACCGTGGGGAAAAGACTTTGTCTATTTACTCTATTGATGCCCCTCATGATTTTATAAACCTCTGTAAGGTCACCCCTCAGAGCCTCTGACGCTCCGGGAAAATAGCCCTAGCCTGTTCAGCCTCTCCCTACCTGAAGCAAATGGCTTTTTATAACAATCTGGTCATTTCAGGGTCAACATTACTGAGACTAGCTTTTTAACAGCAGATTTGTTTAATCGATTGAATTTAAATTTCTCAACTGCTATAGCCAGATTCGATTCATTTCAAATTTGGAGTTCTGGATTACCAGTCCAGTAATAAGTTATTGTGTCACTGCACCTGTTTAAGGCTGTGTCTAAGGAATTTAGAAGTTATTTAGACAAAGGCAAGGTAACTAACTCGCAATGGACTTTGGACTCATTGTTCAGTGTTCTGAACCCTGCATGCCCAGTCACCAGCCTAGAAATGAAATTCCCATTCTCATTCTAGTAATCTGCAGACTGATGCTGTTACTGTCCAGGGTAAAGTGTTGACCTTGACAGAACGTTGGAAACTGGCACATTCCAAGGCCCAGGGGCTACGTGCTGAGGGACACAGTGAAGCTTGGGGCAGCTGCTGCCACAATGCGGTGGGGGAAAAACTACTGTCTAAGGTCTTTCAGCCAAAGTACAATGAGAGTCCGTTCAGTTAGCGGACCTTGCGGGTGCCTCAGATGTGCGTAAATAGCGTCTTGCACGAGTAAGAAATGCCTGGGGTTTGTCTATTGGAACCATAGGGTAAGTCAAGCTCCAATGTTTGGTTGTTTCTCCATATGCAAAGGCTTTACAGAACCAAACTGTTATAGTATATAAGTGTACATAAAGATTGAATAATAAAGTATATTTTTGTAAAAAAAAGTTACTTTTGTGTCCTGAACAAAGAGGCAATTCACAAAAATCTTCAAAAGCTGCTCAGCAAGAGTGATGAAAAGTTCCCGAGCAAAGCAGAGCTCCACCCGCCACGGAAAATAAAAACTCCTGTAGCCATTCCTCAGGCAATTTGTACGTTGGGATTTTAAAGACGGTCAAACAAGATCCTGAACAGGGAATTAGCCCAACCCCTTGTGATCTGTGTTTGGGTGTAGCCTTGTTTATCAGAACTGGGACTAGAAGATAAGCAAGCTCCTCCACAAAGACAGTGTATACTGACACAAGGGTAAAGGACACAGAGTCCTATCACCAACTAACAGCTAGGAAACAAACTGCTCAAGAAACTAAGACTGATTGTTCACTGACACCCAGAGGTCAGCACAACCGAGCAATGCAGAAAAAGAACACAGTTAAAAGACCAATGGCACAAGGATGTAGAACATCCACATATATTCGAAAGCCTTGAGGTGGACCATGATTTGTGGGGTGAAAATAAAAGAAAAACTAACATTGGTCAGAGGTCAGGAATGAAGTTGTTGAAGTCAATGGTCAGCAAAGCTCCCAGCAGGAAAACAAGATGGATTTCCGCCGTTTACATTGAGCTGACTCAGTTAAAGCGACCGAGAACTACAGCCAGAGTGGCACAAGGGAGGACAACCAGAACGTCAATTCTCAAGCTGCTTCGCATCACAGCTGAGAACCAGAACAGCGATATGCTGAAAACTAGAAGTTTAACCCGGTGATTCCTCATGAGTTTTGCTCATATCTCAGATGTCAAGCATTCAGCACAGACAGGAAGCTGGACAACAGAGGTTAATAACACAGAGGGACCATTCAACCCATTGTGTCTGTTCAAGTCCTGGGGCAGCTCAGCAGCTAAATCAAATGTGTAAGCAGGGAGGACAAGGTCAGACATTTAAATGGAGAAAACTGCCAAAGAGAATAATCTGTATGTTAACTCAGTACTGTCCTTGCACAGGGTGGCTGTCTCTTTTCCACACAATATCTATGCAGTCAATGAACTGCTTCTGAAGTGAAGTGATTTAGAACTTTCCCAGAAGACATAAAGAAGCAATATAAAAATAATTTATTTCTTGTCAGTATTTAAGAGCGTTCCTGATTCTAGGCCACAGAGGTGGATCGTAACACATCCGAGCAGGTCAGATAACAAGGTAGAATCTTAAATAGGGGATCTTTAGCACAGTGGTAGTGTCCCTACCTCTCGGCCAGAGCGTCTGAGTTGAAATCCTACCGGCCATGCAAGTGTGTGGCAATATGTCCAAGCAGGTCGAACAAAAATCATTTTTAAAGAATAGGTTGTAGGAAAGTAAATGATGGGAACCTGGAAATTGGGCAGGATCATGGCATTATAGGTTTACTGCTCAGGTTTAGGACAAGCACCATGATAAATTGCTTGTGCTGATGACCTGAGCTCACGTTATCATTTCTTTCAAATGATATCGGAGTATCAGCACTTTTAGTACATCTGTCCAAAGTCTATCGAAACACACCAGTGTTTCAGAGAATGTATTTCAGCGGTTGTGATACATTAGCAAGGAGTGTATGGGTTAACTCCAGACAAGATTATCAGCTCTTCTGAAATGCCTGGTATTGTGTTACAGAGCAATTCATAGTGAGAATGTCACTCATGGCCCAGTGTAGATAGTGCAGGCCAGTCCAGCAGCAAGTCTTAGAATGGCCAACAGGTCAAATTACTGAATGGCTTTGACAACATGAACATCTTGAGTTGTACTGGCCCATCAAGCCTATGTACACCATGAAATTAGCAAAATGTATGACACAGATGCTAGAGAAAGAGTGGACACAAACATTTAAGAGATCCCAACTTGATTTGTTTCATAATGCCTCTTAGAAAGCTCAGGATGTTTAAACATACTATTTGCCTTATAAATGGGAACACTACCACCTGCAAGAACGCCCTCCAAGCTATTCACCATCCTGATTCGGAAATATAGCATTGTCTCTTTTTTGCCACTGCATCAAAATCCTGGAATTCCCTCCCTAATAGCATTGTGGGTCTACCTATAGCCCGTGAACTGTGGCAATTGAAGGTTGCCCACCATCACCGTCTCAAGGGCAACTAGGAACAGGCAATAAATGCTGGCCTAGCCAGCAACACCCATGTCTCATGAGTGGACAAAAATATGTTATGTTTTTTGAAAGATCTTCTATTAACTTTCAACATGAGGAACTGGCATGTCCAAAAATCACTGTCTTTGTTTGCATACCGTACAGATTCATTTATGCACAGACTTATAGAATTGAAATGGCAATAATTAAACTTAGTATGCCCACAACTATTTGCCATAAACTAATCTTACTTGATGTGTACAATAAATACTTTGTTGGTACAAGTTCCACTCAGAGAGGGATGAGTTCTGCACATTGCACAACTGCTATTTATCGAAATTAACAGCCTTGCTGGCCTAGTCATACAAAACACTTCCAAAGAGATGACAAAACATTGAATCCAAGAAGACTACTGAAAGATTTAGCAGGCAGGAATCATTGTTAACAGATCATTTAAAGATCAACAGTCCTCTACAGTAATTTCTTAAGCCCATCAATTTCCAATTAATACCTGTGCACGAAATACGATTTGCGTAATATGTGTAAATATACACCAACTCACTACATCTCACATTACAATGATCTGAAATTCGATAATTTCTAAAAAGTTAGTGTATCTCCAGTGGCCTTGCTTCAAGATGGAGCTGATCAGGAGCGTGTGTCCATTTGCAAGATGCTAACCTTTTTGAACACACACACCTCCCAGCAACGCCACACTCCCTTAGTATTATACTGCAGTATTACCAGATTTTAAGCTCTAGCCTTCGAACTAGGGTGAACCAAGATTCAAGCTCAGAGGTTAGAATACACCTGGTTCCTGGTCTCCGTTGACCAGCTTGGTCATGTTCCCGAAAACCCTAAAGCAATGTCAAGAGCTTCACTCCACCGAACTGCTTACACTTTCAAGTTATTGATACAAATCGATCTGTGTTTTGAGAATGTTTGATTTATCTGCGAAAGCAAGGTGCAGACAGGGAACACAAAAACAAGTGGAGGGCATTCAAACTCTCAAACACAAAAAAAAAACTTCACAAAGTGCTTCAGAGGAGTGATATGAAACAAGAATTAGCACCAAAACACCAAACAAGATGTTTGTTCCTAACTTATTCATCTGGAGGTTGCTGGTTGGGCCAGCATTTATTACCAATCCCTAATTGCCCTGGACAAGGCGGTGGTGAGCTGTCTTCTTGAATGGCTGCAGTCCATTGAGGGATAGGGGTGGGAAAGGAGGCAGGTATACCAACAATGCCATTAGGAAGAGAGTTCCAGGATTTTGAACAGGCACTGGGGAGTTGGGATGTTGGGTGCTTGCCTCAGAACTCTAGCCCTTACAGATGACTAGTCCAGCTCAGTTTCTGACCAATGGTTGCCTCCAGGATGTCGATAGTGGGAATTCAGTGATGGTAGTGTCATTGAATATCAAAGGCAATGTCAGTTACTCTCGTGTTGAAAATGGTCATTGTCTGCCACTTCTGGGATGTAAAAGTGCCTCAATACTGACCAAATCTTGCTGCATTTTGACATGGACTGCCTCAGTATCTGAAGAGTCAGGCATGGTACTAAATATTGTGCAATCATCAGTGAACATCCCTACTTCTGACCTTATGATGGCGGAAGGATCATTGATGAAGCAGTTCAAGGTAGTTGGGCCTTGTTCACTACCCTGAGGAACTCTGCCAGAGATGTGCTTGAGCTGAGCTCCAACAACTACAACCATCTCCCGGAGTGTTAGGTATGACTCCAACTAACTCTAGTTCTCTGCCATTCACAACTGAATGTGGCAGAACTACAGAACCTAAATCTCATCTGTTGATTCTGGGATCAATTAGCTCTACACATCACATGCTCCTTGGGACACAAGTAGTCTTTTGTTGCCATTTATCAAGTTGACACCTCTCTTTTAGCTATGCCTGGTGCTGCTCCTGGCATGCCCTCCTGCACTCTGCATTGATTTAGGGTTGATCCCTGGCTCAATTCTAGAGTATGGTTTATACTGGGAAATTAATTAAAATCAAGAATGCTCAAAAGATCAGAATCAAGGGGGCACAAATATCTCAAAGAGTGGTAATACTGAAGGTAGTTAGAGGATAGGGATGTGTAGGACCATGAAGGCCCTCAAAAACAAGGATAAGCAACTTACATTTGCGGCATCAATGGACCAGGAGCCGTTGTATGTCAATGAACATAGGAGGACTGTTAAATGAGCCTTGGTCAGTGTTACGATAAGATTCAGGGTTTTGAATGTGCTCAAGTGTATGGAGGGTGCAAGATGAAATTCAGATGATCCACTGTTCCACTCACAGCTACCTTTTGCCAAAGTTCTCTTCTTCCCCTCAACACAAGAGAAGTCAACAGCAACAACATTTATATAATGCCTTCAATGTAGTAAAAGGACAAGGGCTTTAACAATTTGGCACAGAGCCACATGAGGAGAAACAGGGCTTTCTCACAATCAATACCTTAAACAATCAGCTAGGTTTTACACAGTGTCTTATTGGAGGACTGGGAGTTATAAAGGTGTAGAAGGCTACAATTGAAGCCTAGAAGTTCAGATCTTTGCAGTTGAAGGGATAGTCAGCAATGGCAGGGCAAATGAAATAGAGGGGGTGTCTGAAAACAACAAATGCTGGAGATCACAAGGGATCAGACAGCATCCATGGAGAGAGAGCGAGCTAACATTTCGAGTTTAGATGACTCTTCATCAGAGCTGAAGTGAAGTGTGGAGGGGACAGCATTTATGCTAAAGTTGGGGGGTGGGGGGAGGATGAGGGGGTTGTGGGGTGTAGGGTACTGGAGGAGAAAAAATTGTTGATAGCTCAGATTAAGAGATCGGGATGTGAGAATGGCAGAACAATTGTGCGTCTAACTGCCAGACTTGAAAGAACAGACAGTCCCACAGAGGTGGGGGGAGGGGAGTGAGGACATCGTGACAGAGAATGTAACAAGTAAAGCTAAAAGAAAGGGAAGGTACGGGAGTTGGTTCACAATTTGAAGGTGTTGAACTATCTGTAAGTTTTTCCACCCATATTAAGCCAATAAGCCTGTAGTTACTGTGTTTATCACTCTCTCCAATTTCAAAAAGAGTTTCAACATTCAGAATTCTATAGTCCAGTAGCACCACCCCAATATCTAAGGGGTGACTCGAAGATTATGGTCAGAGTTGTTCAAATTCCACCTTCATTTCTCCCAGGATCCTAGGATGCATCATCTTCAGATCCAGTGCATTGTGCACCTCAGAGGACTTTACAAAGCTGGTCTTTATCTTTGTTTATTCTGTCAAAAATATCATTTCTTCCTCCTTCTTTGCTGGTACAGTACTCACTTCTCTACTCTCTACCTCCACCGTATAACTCTACCTCCACACGACAACTTCTTTTGGGTCTTCTTCACCCCCACCTTTCTTTCAATTGAACTTATTACAATTCGAACTTTGGCATTCTCTCTAACATTATCTATTAACCTGTTCCCATGCTCTGGCTCCCAACTTCTCATATCCTTTGCTATATATTACATACAGGCTTGAAGGCTTTGATTTTTGATTAAAATAGCAAAACATCTCTCTTCTGCCAGCTGCCTGTCACACTACTGTTTCCACGTCATTAACCATTGCTAATGTAACACTCACATTCCCACACTCAGTTCCACATTAATCTGGTCTCTGTTATAATTCTCCACTGTAGACATTCCCAGAGTGTACAATGAAAACGATGGACTCGACTCCAGCTTACTTTGGAACTTCATCAAGACCATCAATCATTTGGCACTGCTAATGAAGGAATTTGTCCCTTAACACACACTCCCAAAAACAACTTACATTTATACGGAACCTTTAACATGGGGAAACATCGCAACAGGTTTCGGAAAGTTTGACACATATAGAGATATGACTGCAGACAGTCAAAAGCTGGGAGAAAGAACTAGGTTTTAAGGTGCATCTTAATAGATGAATAAAGCTAAAGACTAAGAGCTTCAGTGTGAGAATCACGGAGCTAGGTAACTGAAGGCATGGCCGCCAGTCACAGAGTAATTAAAGTCAAGGATGTTCAAGTGGACAGAATTAGAGGAGTACAGAGATCTTGGAGGGTGGTAGGGTGGAGGAATCTACAGAGGTAGGGAGGAGAGAGGGGGAAAGATGAAAACAAGGATGAGAATCTTAAACCCAGACATTGCTTGACATATAGTCAATACAGCCCAGTGAACACAGGTGATAGGTGAACAGGACCTGGTGCAAATTAAGACATGGTCAGCCGAAATTTGTATGATCTCAAGTTTATAGAGGATGTAATGTGGAAGACCAGGCAGAATATTTTGGAGTAGCTGACAGAGCCGAGAATGAAGATTTCAACAGATGGACCAGATGCAGGCATGGTGTCAGCAATGTCGTGAAAGAAAATTCTTTTGTGATCAGAAGCTAATCTCCGAGTCAGGTATTACACTGAGGTTGCAAACAGTCTGGTTCAGCTTCCGCCTACTGCCAGGGAAAGGGGTAGAGTTGCATTCCAGAAACAAAGTTGGCGGCAGGCACTGGAGACAATGGTTTCAGTCTTTCTAATATTTCATTGGAGGAAACTGCAGCTCACCATTTACTGGATATCACAGATGCAGTCTGATAATGTAGTGACCATGGAGGGGTCAAGACAGATAACAATGAGGGAGAGCTGGGGATCAACAGTGTGCATTAGCAAATGTTTTTGGGTAATGTTTTGAGGCATGGCATGTCAATGAGAAATGGGACGATCCAAAGGTACTTGTGGCGGGGGAAAACACAAGTAACAGTGTTTAGCTGAAGGGCAAGCTATTACATGTGATTCTCAGACTATGTTTAGAGAGATAAAAGTGGAACCAGTGAATGAAGATTGATATAGTTGACCACATCAATCTGAATCAAAGATTACACACAGGTCGAAGAGGGGGAGTTCACCACAGGCCAAAGTCACAGCCAGTAGCATCTCTGAGCCGTTCCAGAACGTTAGCAGGAAACCCGATTCAAACTAGAGTTAAGGGAAACGTTGCAATGACACATTCAAGGAATTTGAAGCTGGCTGTTTGTCAGGTGAAGCTTGGTTTTCAAAGAGAAGGGTGACAATGGCAGGTTTGAAAGGGAGGTAGACAGCATCCGAGGAGATAGAGCTGTTATCATAGGAATGAAAAAGAGACGTTATAAGCTCATCAGTTTAGCGGGAATAGGATCAAAGAGCAGTAAGTGGGCCTCATGGACAACATCAGTTTGGAAGGCCATGAGAGGAGAAAGGAGAGAAAGCTCCCCTGTCTGGCCTACGCGTGACCCCAGAGCCAAAGCAGTGTAGTTGACTCTAGCAAACCGCTTGGATTTACAAGCATTTAGGGATAGGCAACAAATGCTGTCCCAGCCAATGACACTCACATCTCATGAACGAATGAAAAAAAAAACAATGCTGGAGGAGAGTTTAGGAATGGAGCAGTGGAATGCTTTGAGAAAGTCTGGTCTGAGGGGCCAGAAGAAATGGGACTAGGTGACAGAGACAATTATTATATCACCTCAGAATAACGATGCCCATGTTGTTGTTTGAGATGAGGGCAGAGGAGGTTAGGATGATTTAAGATGATGTTTTGCAGTAGAGAAAACAGCCAGGAGTCAGTGATCTTTTTGTCTTTAAATCGTCATTTTAGAACACAATGCTACATCAAGAGATCTAGTCACAACCAGTGGCAAATGGTTAAACTTGCTGGCTGCCATATTAAACAAAAAAGTACCTGTTTTAGACTCAACTGATATGTTCAGCCTCAAAGAAAAAGGCAAAAAAGAAAGCATTGGCTTAAGTTTGGAAACTAATTTCGCTTACTGTCATGGGTATTTTGCTGTCATGATTTGCTGAAGTTACAGTACTTCCTGGGTCAATGAGGCATGCAGCTTCCTGTTAGTAGTGTGTGCTAGAGTGCGTTCTTCTGTGCTAATGGCAGGCTAATTCGTTCAAGCCAGTAACACAGCAATGAACAAACAAGACCTAACATCAAAGGAAAAATGAACCAGGCATTCCAGGGGTCATGCTCAGTGCATCTAAATCCAGTCAGTGCACCTTTAGAAGACTAATATTATTGGGTGATAATTAAAGGTGGCTAACACAACTCATGAACACTTATATAGCACCATCCACATAATGTGGTAAAATACCCCACAACACTTCACAGGAGACGACAGCAATCAAACAAAATTAACTAATCCCTATGCTAAACTACACAGAAGAACAGTTCAGAAGGTACTTTTTAAGCAGCCTCTTTAAAAAGGTGGGAGAGATGGAGAAGTGAATTCCAGAGTTTATTCCAGGATTTGGATGTATAAAAGCACAGCTGCCCCTGGTGAAAAAGATCAGGGATGTGCAAGAAGCCAAAACCAGAGGACTGTAAGAATTTACAGGTAGGGAGTAGCCAAGGTCAAGTTGCAAATTAAAACACAAAGATGAGACTTTCATAGAACTGAATCAAAATAATGACCCAAGGCAGGAAGACTCCCTCAGAAGAGCTAAAGACAAAGATGGATATATGTCTTGCACATAGCGACTGTAACAACCACACAAATGAAAGGGCCCACTGTTACACCACACGTCCTCCCTCGATAGTACAGTGAGCAGGGTCATTGATGATGTAATGCATTAAATGAGAAACAAGGTTCATTAATCAATATTCCAGTTCACGTGCTACACTTGTTGAAAATTCATTCACTGGGAGGGTCAACAGCTTCTGTCCATCCCTAACTGTACTTGCCACTGCCTTTTTGAACAGCTGCTGTCCTTGGGGATAAAGTCACCATGGTCCTCGTGGACCATAGACCTGCTTTCTCCTTAGAGAGACATGACTAATGGTCGTTTGATCTGAGGGTCACCACGCCTCAGGTGAGGGGAGAAGTTAAGAAGTAGAGTCCTTTGTCGTAACCTCAGCCGGTCGAAGAATTTAACCTACACTGTTGGGGTTACTCTGCATTGCAAATGAGCTAACAACCACCCCCATCTTAAGGAACGAGTACACCCACAGTACTGTCTGAAAGACAGCTCCAAGACTTTCCTCCAGCACCATGAAGGAACGATGATATTGTTCAAAGTCAGGATAGCGTGTCAGTGGAGGGAAAATTGCAAATGGTGGTGTTCCCACGTATCAGCTGCCCTTGTCCTTCTAGATGGAAGTGGTCACAGCTTTGGAAGGTGCTATTGGAGAAGCTTTGCTCAGTTTGTTGCAGTGCATCTTATAGATGGTACACATTGCTGGGACTGAGCAGTAGAGGATAGAGGGAGCAAATGTCGAAGATAGTGGATAGGGTGTCTTTATTGGAGCTGCATTTATCCAGGCAAGTGGGGAGTATTCCATCACACACCTGGCTTGTGCCTTGTAGATGGCAAACAGGCTCTGGGGAATCAGGAGGTGAGTTACCCACTCTCAGGCTTTGACCTATTTTCATAGTCACAGTATTTATATAGCTGATCCAGTAGTTTGTGGTCAATCCCCAGATGCTGATAGTGAGGAATTCAGCCACGGTAATGCCATTGGATGTCAAGAGGCAATGGTGAGATTCTCTCTCCTTGAAGATGGTCATAGCCTGGCACTTGTGTGGCACAAACATTACTATGTCAATCATCAGTCCAAACCAAGATGTTGCCCAGGCCTTACTGCACATGGACATGAACTTCTTCAGTATCTGAGAAGCAGAGTTTCCTCGAATTTTCTTTGTGGCTGCATCAGCCTCCAAGGTCAATGGAACCAGAAGTCAATGCTGCGGTCAACATGTCAAAACGATCACTGTGTGAAGACATTTGCAGCAGCAACAACAACATTTGCAGACTTTAGAGGAGTCATGAATAGTGTAACTTCTGACCTTACAATGGAGGGAAGGTCATTGATGAAGCAGCTACAGAAGTTTGGGCCTAGGATGCGGTGCATTTCTACAGTACCTGTCATAGCCTCAGGATGTCTCACAATGCTCAATCTGCCGAGTACTTTTTCTTGGGAGGTCCAGTCATTGTTGGCACATTAGAAACAAGGCTGTAAATTTGCAGCACTGCAAGCTCCCACAAACAGCAACACAGTAAAGACCAGATCATCTGGTTTTGTGATATCAGTTGAGGGATAAATCTCGGCCAGGCCATAGGGGAGAAACCTCCGCACTATTCTTTAAATAGTACCATGGGAGCTTTCACACACACTTGAGAGGGATGACAGGGTCTCACTTTAAATGCCATACATCTGGGAGACAGCACCTTCAGCAGCGCAGCATTCCCTCCGTGCTACACTGGGGGCTGCATAATCTGCTCAAGTATCAACAGTGGAGGATAATTTGACAAAGGTGATTTCAACAATCTAACAGACCAGATTTGCCCTTAATTGATTTATATTTAGTCCATACAATGGCAAAGAGAGGGCCATTTAGCCACTGGGGGTCATATTTAATTGTCAATCCATTTCTAGTTCCGATCGATCTGCAAAGCAAGGCTCAGGCTGGTCTCTATACACCGCTGCACGTTTATGACACTGTACAAGAGTCATCTGTCTCAGAGATGAGAGACCTGACTGTGGAAATATAAAGCCTTCCTGTGTTTTTGTCTTCCTCAAATGGGGGAGGGGAGAAGGTCTCTGATAGCAGAGGCAAGGTGATCTGAATGGTTCTCAAAGTCACCTTGCTCTTCCTGTTCTGCAGTCTCCAGGTAACAGATGACAGTAGCTGATGTGCCTCGTCAGCACTGTCCTGTCCTCACACTGTGTGGGTGTATTCAAAGCACTAGCGAAGGATGAACCAGGCCTACATCACACAAAATACAGTTACGTCAGAAGGAAGCCAAAGGTAACACACGTTCTCCTTCTCCATATCATCCATTTTGCAGTTCCTTAACTGACACCAGGGAAAAAAAGATAAGCAGCAATGTTGATCTGGTCAAATAACTTTGCTGCTGTGTTTTAAAAAAGACTTGCATTTGCACAGTGCCTTTCGCAGCCACAGACAGCCCAAAGCACTTTACTCCCAACAAACACCCCCAAAGTCTTGTTGTGATTTAGGAAGCCAATTTCCAAACAGCAACCTCCCACCAAAGACAATGAGATCAAAAGGCCAGATCATCCTGTTTTCACGATGCTAACTGAAGGATAAATATTGATAGAACACTGCAGATAACTCGCCTGCTCCTCTTTCAAACAATGCCCTGAGATCTTAAAACCGCCCTCTTAGACGGAAGTGTAAGATCTCATTTGTGAGACAAACCTCCAATTGTGTAGCACTCCCTTACAGCGAGCCCAGGTTCTGAGCCCATATCACAGGAGTGCGATCTGAAGTCTTGTCCTACTGGCAGGGAGAGGAGACAGAGATTGCAAAGCTATGAGAGGCAACGTGACTGACAAGCAATGCTGGTCAAATGGACCTTTCAGGGGGCAAGAGTCATCCAGGTCAGGGAGCGAGGTGGGGGTAAGAGTAATTCAGTCAGCACAGGGGGACAGGGGCACTGACCCAGTCCTTACATTATTAATGCCCCCCTCCAGGGTTATCCCCCCATCTTCAGCCATGTCTCAGTCACCTCGTACACGAGAGACCCTGGAAAATGTTAATTCCACCTCAACTGTCAGGAAACATCGACAGAGCAGTCCACTGGAGGACTTCTCAAAGCACCCATCCCCAGCAAATCAGGTTCAAATTCTGGTCAGGCTGACAGGTCATGTGGTTTGGAGAATGGCAACTGGGAATATTTGGTCACGAAGGGAGATGAGGAGCTGCAGGCGGATGCGCCAGCACATTAAAAGGCAGCGTGTGGGTTGAAAAAGTAATCAAACAAAATGACAATTTACACACAGCAAGATTCCACAAACAGCATTGCAAAGATAACCACAGAAAGCAAAGGATAAGCCTATTAGCCAAACCCCAGCAAGAACTCCCTCACTTTTCTTCAAATAATTACATCCATCTTATACAAGCCAGCCCCTCAGACCCCACCTACACAACTATTAAAAGGGGCTTCGGTTTAATGAGTGCACACCAATTAAGGCAAGATGGATACTCCAGTAGAGGCCACTACCAGGAAATT